>NC_092279.1:27613837-27616337 GCF_036320965.1 Panulirus ornatus
AAAGTTCCTAATACTGGGAAAGTTCCTAATACTGGGAACGTAAGTGATGCTGGTTGCCATGGTGATCGGACAGCCCCCCCCCTCACCCCCCCACATCCCAGGAAGCTCTGAGAAGGGGGGGGGGGTTGGCTGGAGCCTTGGGGTCGCCTCCCGACAGACCCACCCCAGAAGACCCTCCCGAGGCTGGGCGTCGTGGTGGTGCTGGAATCGGTGAGTGAGCAGTTGGGACGCCAGGCGGGTGGAGATGGAAACAGGGGAAGAAAAGAGACAGGGAGGGAAGAGAGAGAGAGAGAGAGAGAGAGAGAGAGAGAGAGAGAGAGAGAGAGAGAGAGAGAGAGAGAGAGAGAGAGAGAGAGAGAGAGAGAGAGAGAGAGAGGTGGTGCGTGTGATGACGGGAGGCACAGAGACAGGATGCGTCTCCCTGACGGAGTGGTCTCTGGCTTCCTACCGTAATGTTGCTGCCGCCTGCAGGAAGCGCTCACAGCCTCCACGTCTCCATCTTGTCCACTGATCTTCTCCAGAGTTCTGGCAACATGTCGTGTAGGAATATACCACACCAATCATGTTCACCCCCTTTTTTTTTTTCTTCCTCTACATACGTAACCTGAATGTCCGCAAAGACTTGACATTTAGCTCGATAGATCACCAGAAGAGTCCGGTTCGAATCCCAGTTTCGTTGTGGGAAGTAGGAAATCTTTTCGAGACGCGTGGGGAGGGAGCCCCGCCCCCCCCCCTGGTGAGTGAAGCTTGAGTGAGTATGGGAAGAGGTCCCTCCTGCACCTGCTGACCTGTGCACCAGCTGTCAACTGGCACGCACGCGCGTGTGTGCCCCGCGTGCGTGGATGACGGACGGGCACGGATGTTTGGCCAACAGAACCCACTGAAGCACACACACAAACACACGAACATCCATCCATATATATATATATATATATATATATATATATATATATATATATATATATATATATATATATATATATATATATTGGAAAGGATCACAATTTTGCGCGTGATCAAGATATTCCTATGAGTCCACGGGGAAAATGAAACACGAAAAGTTCCCAAGCGCACTTTCGTGTAATAATCACATTATCAGGGGAGACACAAGGTTTTGCAGGGGAATAGTGCAAATAACTAGGATGTATAAAAGAAAAAGGCAAGAGGTCAAGAGAAAGGTACAAGAGGTGAAAAAGAGGACAAATGAGAGTTGGGGTGAGAAAGTATCATTAGATTTTAGGGAGAATAAAAAGATGTTTTGGAAGGAGGTAAATAAAGTACGTAAGACAAGAGACAAATGGGAACATCGGTGAATGGCGCAAATGGGGAGGTAATAACAAGTAGTGGTGATGTGAGGAGATGGAGTTAGTATTTTGAAGGTTTGTTGAATGTGTTAGATGATTAAGTGGCAGATACAGGGTGTTTTGGTCGAGGTGGTGTGCAAAGTGAAAATGTCAGGGAGAATGGTTTGGTAAATAGAGAAGAGATAGTGAAAGCTTTGCGGAAGATGAAAGCCGGCAAGCCGGCGGGTTTGGAGGGCACTGCAGTAGAATCTATTAAAAAAGGGGGTGACTGTGTTGTTGACTGGTTGGTGAGGATATTCAATGTATGTATGGTTCAGGTGAAGTGCCTGACGATTGGCGGAATGCATGCATAGTGCCACTGTACAAAGGCAAAGGGGATAAAGGTGAGTGTTCAAATTACAGAGGTATAAGTTTGTTGAGTATTCCTGGGAAATTATATGGGAGGGTATTGATTAAGAGGTTGAAGGCATGTACAGAGCATCAGATTTGGGAAGAGCAGTGTGGTTTCACGATGTGTGGATCAGGTGTTTGCTTTGAAGAATGCATGTGAGAAATACTTAGAAAAACAAATGGATTTGTATGTCGCATTTATGGATCTAGAGACGATATATGATAGAGTTGACAGAGATGCTTTGTAGAAGGTATTAAGATATATAGTGTGGGAGGCAAGTTGCTAGAAGCAGTGAAAAGTTTTTATCGAGGATGTAAGGCATATGCACGAGTAAGAAGAGAGGAAAGTGATTGGTTCCCAGCGAATGTCTGTTTGCGGCAGGGGTCCGTGATGTCTCCATGGTTGTTTAATTTGTTTATGGATGGGTTTATTAGGGAGGTGAAAGCAAGAGTTTTGGAGAGAGTGGCAAGTATGCAATCTGTTCTGGATGAGAGGGCTTGGGAAATGAGTCAGTTGTTCGCTGATGATACAGCCCTGGTGGCTGATTCGGGTGACAAACTGCGGAAGTTGGTGACTGACTTTGGTAGAGTGTATGAAAGAAGAAAGCTGAGAGTAAATGTGAATAAGAGCAAGGTTATTATGCACAGTAGGGTTGAGAGACAAGTCAATTGGGAGGTAAGCTTGAATGGAGAAAAACTGGAGGAAATGAAGTGTTTTAGATATCCGGGAGTCGATTTGGCAGTGGATGGAACCATGAGGGAGGGGGCGAAGGTTCCGAGGAGCGTTGACGAACGCGTGGAAGGCG
>NC_092279.1:27621337-27691337 GCF_036320965.1 Panulirus ornatus
CCAATCTTCAGGCATCTCACAATGATCTTACATACACTGAAAACCATAAAAAACCAAGTAACAAACCAGTCACCCATTTTCAGAAGAAATTCAACTGCGATACCATCCACTCCAGTCGCCTTGCTGCATTCAATCTTCCGCAAGGCTTTCGCCACCTCCTCTCTTTTCATCAAACCAATCTCCCTGACTCTCTCACTTCGCATACCACCCCGACCAAAACACCATACATCTACCGATCTATCATAAAACACATTCAACAGTCCTTCAAAATACTCACCCACTCTCCTCCTCAAGCCTTCACTGCCTCTCATCACTTCCTTTCTGCTTATTTCACTTTTATTTCCATTTGTTTTCTTGTCTTTCGCACATTATTTACCTCCTTCCAAAACATCATTTCATTCTTCCTAAAGTTGAATGATACTTTCTCAGCCCAACTCTTCTTTGCCTTCTTTTTCAACCCTTGCACCTTCCTCTTGACCTCCTGCCGCTTTCTCTTACATATCTCCCATTCATTTGCTCTCCTTCATTGTAAGTACCATCCAAACACCTCCCTTTTCTCTTTCACTAACAACTTTACTTCTTCATCCCACCCCTCACTACCCTTTGTAATCTCCCCACCTTCCACCTTTCGAATGCCACATGCATCTCTAGCACATGCCATCATTGTTTCTATAAATACTTCCCATTCCTCACCTACTTCCCTTACTTCATTTGTTCTGACCTTTGCCATTCTACACACAATCTCTCCTGGTATTTCTTCACACGACTTCTTTCCAAGCTCGTTTGCTCTCACTACTCTCTTCTTCTCAAAATTGTCTCCTCTCTTGCGAAAACCTCTACTAATCCTCACCGTCACCTCCACAAGATAGTGATGAGACATTCAAGCAACCACCCATCTCAACACAGTTACACCCAGAAGTCTTTCTTTTACACGCCTATCAGTTAATACGTAATCTGATAATGCTCGTTGACCATCTCTCCCTCTCACATGCGTATACATGTGTTATCATTTTTATTCTATTATTATATTTTGTCGCAGTCTCCCGCGTTAGCGAGGTAGCGCAAGAAAACAGACGAAAGAATGGCCCAACCCACCCACATACACATGTATATTCATAAACGCCTACACACGTACATATACATACGCAGACATATATACACATATACATATCCATACTTTCTGCCTTCATTCGTGTATATAAACTGGAGGAAGTGAAGGGTTTTAGATATCTGGGAGTGGATTTGGCAGGGGAGAGGGGGTGGGAGAGGAGGCGAAAGTTCTGGAGGCGTTGAAAAATGTGTGGAAGGCGAGAAAGTTATCTCGGAAATCAAAAATGGGTATGTTTGAAGAAATAATGGTTCCGATAATGTTATATGGTTGCGAGGCGTGGGCTATAGATAGAGTTGTGCAGAGGAGGGTGGATGTGTTGGAAATGAGATGTTTGAGGACAATATGTGGTGTGAGGTGGTTTGATCGAGTAAGTAATGAAAGGGTAAGAGAGATGTGTGGTAATAAAAAGAGTGTGGTTGAGAGAGCAGAAGAGGATGGTTTGAAATGGCTTGGTCACATGGAGAGAATGAGTGAGGAAAGATTGACTAAGAGGATATATGTGGCAGAGGTGGAGGGAACAATGAAAAGTGGGAGACCAAATTGGAGGTGGAAAGATGGAGTGAAAAAAATTCTGAGTGATCGGGACCAGAACATAAAGGAGGGTAAAAGGCGTGCAAGTAATAGAGTGAATTGCAACGATATGGTATACTGGAGTCGACGTGCTGTCAATGGATTGAACCTGGGCATGTGAAGCGTCTGGGGTAAACCATGGAAAGTTCTGTGAGGCCTGGATGTGGAAAGGGAGCTGTGGTTTCGGTGCATTATACATGAAAGCTACAGAATGAGTGTAATCGAATGTGGCCTTTGTTGTCTGTTCCTAGTGGTACCTCGCACACATGCGGGGGGAGGGGGTTGTCATTTCATGTGTGGCGGGGTGGCGACGGGAATGAATAAGGGCAGACAGTATGAATCATGTACACGCGTATATATGTATATGTCTGTGAGTGTACATATATATTTACGTTGAGATGTATAGGTATGTATATGTGCGTGTGTGGACGTGTATGTATATACTTGTGTATGTGGGTGGGTTGGGCCATTCTTTCGTCTGTTTCCTTGCGCTACCTCGCAAACGCAGGAGACGGCGACAAAGTATAATAAATAAATAAATGAATAGATAAATGAATAAATAAATAAATAAATAAATATATATATATATATATATAAATATATATATATATATATATATATATATATATATATATATATATATATATATATATATATATATACATGCGTAAGACAAGGGAGCAAATGGGAACTTCAGTGAATGGCGCAAATGGGGAGGTGATAACAATTAGTGGTGATGTGAGAAGGTGATGGAGTGAGTATTTTGAAGGTTTGTTGAATGTGTTTGATGATAGAGTGGCCGATATAGGGTGTTTTGGTCGAGGTGGTGTGCAAAGTGAGAGGGTTAGGGAAAATGATTTGGTAAACAGAGAAGAGGTAGTAAAAGCTTTGCGGAAGATGAAAGCCGGCAAGGCAGCAGGTTTGGATGGCATTGCAGTGGAATTTATTAAAAAAGGGGGTGACTGTATTATTGACTGGTTAGTAAGGTTATTTAATGTATGTATGACTCATGGTGAGGTGCCTGAGGATTGGCGGAATGCGTGTATAGTGCCATTGTACAAAGGCAAAGGGGATAAGAGTGAGTGCTCAAATTACAGAGGTATAAGTTTGTTGAGTATTCCTGGTAAATCATATGGGAGGGTATTGATTGAGAGGGTGAAGGCATGTACAGAGCATCAGACTGGGGAAGAGCAGTGTGGTTTCAGAAGTGGTAGAGGATGTGTGGATCAGGTGTTTGCTTTGAAGAATGTATGTGAGAAATACTTAGAAAAGCAAATGGATTTGTATGTAGCATCTATGGATCTGGAGAAGGCATATGATAGAGTTGAAAGAGATGCTCTGTGGAAGGTATTAAGAATATATGGTGTGGGAGGCAAGTTGTTAGGAGCAGTGAAAAGTTTTTATCGAGGATGTAAGGCATGTGTACGTGTAGGAAGAGAGGAAAGTGATTGGTTCTCAGTAAATGTAGGTTTGCGGCAGGGGTGTGTGATGTCTCCATGGTTGTTTAATTTGTTTATGGATGGGGTTGTTAGGGAGGTAAATGCAAGAGTTTTGGAAAGAGGGGCAAGTATGAAGTCTGTTGGGGATGAGAGAGCTTGGGAAGTGAGTCAGTTGTTGTTCGCTGATGATACAGCGCTGGTGGCTGATTCATGTGAGAAACTGCAGAAGCTGGTGACTGAGTTTGGTAAAGTGTGTGAAAGAAGAAAGTTAAGAGTAAATGTGAATAAGAGCAAGGTTATTAGGTACAGTAGGGTTGAGGGTCAAGTCAATTGGGAGGAAAGTTTGAATGGAGAAAAACTGGAGGAAGTAAAGTGTTTTAGATATCTGGGAATGGATCTGGCAGCGGATAGAACCATGGAAGCGGAAGTGGATCATAGGGCGGGGGAGGGGGCGAAAATCCTGGGAGCCTTGAAGAATGTGTGGAAGTCGAGAACATTATCTCGGAAAGCAAAAATGGGTATGTTTGAAGGAATTGTGGTTCCAACAATGTTGTATGGTTGCGAGGCGTGGGCTATGGATAGAGTTGTGCGCAGGAGGATGGATGTGCTGGAAATGAGATGTTTGAGGACAATGTGTGGTGTGAGGTGGTTTGATCGAGTAGGTAACGTAAGGGTAAGAGAGATGTGTGGAAATAAAAAGAGCGTGGTAGAGAGAGCAGAAGAGGGGGTTTTGAAATGGTTTGGGCACATGGAGAGAATGAGTCAGGAAAGATTGACCAAGAGGATATATGTGCCGGAGGTGGAGGGAACGAGGAGAAGTGGGAGACCAAAATGGAGGTGGAAAGATGGAGTGAAAAAGATTTTGTGTGATCGGGGCCTGAACATGCAGGAGGGTGAAAGGAGGGCAAGGAATAGAGTGAATTGGATCGATGTGGTATACCGGAGTTGATGTGCTGTCAGTGGATTGAATCAGGGCATGTGAAGCGTCTGGGGTAAACCATGGAAAGCTGTGTAGGTATGTTTATTTGCTTGTGTGGACGTATATATATATACATGTGTATGGGGGTGGGTTGGGCCATTTCTTTCGTCTGTTTCCTTGCGCTACCTCGCAAACGCGGGAGACAGCGACAAAGCAAAAAAAAAAAAAAAATGTATATATATATATATATATATATATATATATATATATATATATATATATATATATATATATATATATATATATTTTATTTTTATTTATTTTGCTTTGTCGCTGTCTCCCGCGTTTGCGAGGTAGCGCAAAGAAACAGACGAAAGAAATGGCCCAACCCACCCCCATACACATGTATATATATACGTCCACACACGCAAATATACATACCTATACATCTCAATGCACACATATATATATATACACACACAGACACATACATATATACCCATGCACACAATTCACACTGTCTGCCTTTATTCATTCCCATCGCCACCTCGCCACACATGGAATACCATCCCCCTCCCCCCCTCATGTGTGCGAGGTAGCACTAGGAAAAGACAATATATATATATATATATATATATATATATATATATATATATATATATATATATATATATATATATATATATATATATATATATATATATATATATATATATATATATATATATGAAGAGGTGATGGTGTTAGAAGTAAAGCTCTGATGACAAAAATGTGAGAGCAACAATTTAGGTGTTGGATGGCTTCTGGCCGGGGCGGGACCGGGGCTGCCATATTAAACTGATGGGAACCTTTCTGATCTCCCTCTGCAGGAGGTATTGCCAATAACTTGACTCGCCCGGAGGGCGGGAACCTACGTAAACTGGAGGGAAGAGGAGGGGGCATCATCAGTTGTATGTATATATATATATATATATATATATATATATATATATATATATATATATATATATATATATATATATATATATATATATGTATGTATGTATGTATGTATGTATGTATGTATGTATTATCTATTTATTTTATCATTTATTATACTTCGTCGCAGTCTCCCGCGTTAGCGAGGTAGCACAAAGAAACACGAAAGAATGGCCCACCCACCCACATAAACATGGATATACATACACGTCCACACAGTCACATATACATAACTATACATCTTAACGTATACATATATATACATACACAGACATATACATATATACACATGTACATAATTCATATTTGCTGCTTTCATTCATTCCCATCGCTACCCCACCACACATGAAATAACAAACCCCCTCCCCCCGCATGCGCGCGAGGTACCTCTAGGAAAAGACAACAAAGGCCACATTCGTTCACACTCAGTCTCTCTCTGTCATGTAAAATGCACCCAAACCACAGCTCCCTTTCCACATCCAGGCCCCACAAAACTTTCCATGGTTTACCCCAGACGCTTCACATGCCCTGGTTCGATGCAATGACAGCAAGTCGACCTAGGTATACCACATCGTTCCAATTCACTCTATTCCTTGCAAGCTTTTCACCCTCCTGCATGTTTTGGCCCCAATCGCTCAAAAAATTTTTCACTACATCCTTCCACCTCCAATTTGGTCTCCCACTTCTCCTCGTTCCTTACACTTCTGACACATATATCCTCTTCGTTAATCTTTCCTCGCTCATCCTCTCCATGTGACCAAACCATTTCAATACACCCTCTTCTGCTCTCTCAACCACGCTCTTTTTATTACCACACATCTCTCTTACCCTTTCATTACTTAGTCAAACCACCTCACACCACATATTGTCCTCAAACATCTCATTTCCAACACATCCACCCTCCTTCGCACAACTCTATCTATAGCCTACGCTTTGCAACCATATAACATTGTTGGAATTACTATTCCTTCAAACATACCCATTTTTGCTCTCCTAGATAATGTTCTCGACTTCCACACATTTTTCAACGCTCCCAGAACTTTTGCCCCCTCCCCCACCTTGTGACTCACTTCTGCTTCCATGGTTAAATCCACTGCCACATCCACTCCCAAATATCTAAAGCACTTCACTTCCTCAAGTTTCTCTCCTTTCAAACTTACTTCCCAATTGACTTGTCCCTCAACCCTACTGTACCTAACAACCTCGCTCTTATTCACATTTACTCTCAGCTTTCTTCTTTCACATACTTTACCAAACCCAGGCACAAGCTTCTGCAGTTTCATAATCGCATCAGCCACTAGCGGTGTATCATCAGCGAACAACAGTTGACTTACTTCCCAAGCCCTGTCATCCACAACAGATTGCATACTTGCCCCTCTTTCCAAAACTCTTGCATTCACCTCCCTAACAACCCCATCCATAAACAAATTAAACAACCATGGCGACATCACGTATCCCTGTCGCAAACCGACATTCACTGAGAACCAATCACTTTCCTCTCTTCCTTCTCGTACGCATGCCTTACATCCTCGATAAAAACTTCACTGAGCCTAGCAACTTGCCTCCCACACCATATATTCTTATAACCTTCCACAGAGCATCTCTATCAACTCTATCATATGCCTTCTAAAGATCCATAAATGCTACATACAAATCCATTTGTTTTTCTACGTATTTCTCACAAAAATTCTTCAAAGCAAACACCTAATTCACCCACCCTCTACCACTTCTGAAACCACAGTGCTCTTCCCAACCTGATGCTTTGTACATTCCTTCACCCTACAAAGGACGTAAGAGGAGTGGGGGAGGAATGGGATGTATTTAGGGAAGAAGTGATGGTTTGCGCAAAAGATGCTTGTGGCATGAGAAGCGTGGGAAGTGGGCAGATTAGAAAGGGTAGTGAGTGGGGGGATGAAGAAGTAAGATTATAAGTGAAAGAGAAGAGAGAGGCATTTGGACGATTTTTGCAGGGAAATAATGCAAATGACTGGGAGATGTATAAAAGAAAGAGGCAGGAGGTCAAGAGAAAGGTGCAAGTGGTGAAAAAGAGGGCAAACGAGAGTTGGGGTGAGAGAGTATCATTGAATTTTAGGGAGAATAAAAAGATGTTTTGGAAGGAGGTAAATAAAGTGCCTAAGACAAGACAACAAATTGGAACATCAGTGAAGGGGGCAAATGGGAAGGTGATAAGTAGTGGTGATGTGAGAAGGAGATGGAGTGAGTATTTTGAAGGTATGTTGAATGTGTTTGATGATAGAGTGGCAGACATAGGGTGTTTTGGTCGAGGTGATGTGCAAGTGAGAGGGTTAGGGAAAATGATTTGGTAAACAGAGGAGAGGTAGTAAAAGCTTTGCGGAAGATGAAAGCCGGCAAGGCAGCGGGTTTGGATGGTAATGCAGTGGAATTTATTAAAAAAAGGGGGTGACTGTATTGTTGACTGGTTGGTAAGGTTATTTAATGTATGTATGACTCATGGTGAGGTACCTGAGGACTGGAGGGATGCTTGCAGAGTGCCTTTGTACAAAGGCAAAGGGGATAAATGTGAGTGCTCAAATTACAAAGGTATAAGTTTGTTGAGTATTCCTGGGAAATTATATGGGAGGGTATTGACTGAGAGGGTGAAGGCATGTACAGAGCATCAGATTGGGGAAGAACAGCGTGGTTTCAGAAGTGGTAGAGGATGTGTGGATCAGTTGTTTGCTTTGAGGAATGTATGTGCGAAAGAATGTATGTAGCATTTATGGATCTGGAGAAGGCATATGATAGAGTTGATAGAGATGCTCTGTGGAAGGTATTAAGAATATATGGTGGGGGAGGCAAGTTGTTAGAAGCAGTGAAAAGTTTTTATCGAGGATGTAAGGCATGTGAACGTGTAGACAGAGAGGAAAGTGATTGGTTCTCAGTGAATGTTGGTGTTTGGCAGGGGTGTGTGATGTCTCCATGGTTGTTTAATTTGTTTATGGGTGGGGTTATTAAGGAAGTAAATGCAAGAGTTTTGGAAAGAAGGGTAAGTATGCAGTCTGTTGTGGAGGAGAGATTGGGAAGTGAGTCAGTAGTTGTTTGCTGATGATACAGCGCTGATGGCTGATTCGGGTGAGAAATTGCAGAAGCTGGTGACTGAGTTTGGTAAAGTGTGTGAAAGAAGAAAGTTAAGAGTAAATGTGAATAAGAGCAAGTTTATTAGGTACAGTAGGGTTGAGGGACAAGTTAATTGGGAGGTAAGTTTGAATGGAGAAAAACTGGAGGAAGTGAAGTGTTATAGATATTTTGGAGTGGATTTGGCAGTGGATGGAACCATGGAAGCGGAAGTGAATCATAGGGTGGGGGAGGGGGCGAAAGTTCTGGGAGCGTTGAAAAATGTGTAGAAGTCGAGAATGTTATCTTGGAAAGCAAAAGTGGGTATGTTTGAAGGATTAGTGGTTCCAGCAATGTTACATGGTTGCGAGGCGTGGGCTATAGATAGAGTTGTGCGGAGGAGGGTGGATGAGCTGGAAATGAGATGTTTGAGGACAATATGTGGTGTGAGGTGGTTTGATCGAGTAAGTAATGAAAGGGTAAGAGAGAGGTATTAATAAAAAAGAGTGTGGTTGAGAGAGCAGAAGAGGGTGTTTTGAAATGGTTTGGTCACATGGAGAGAATGAGTGAGGAAAGATTGACAAAGATGATATATGAGTCAGAGGTGGAGGGAACGAGGAGAAGTGGGAGACCAAATTGGAGGTGGAAGGATGGAGTGAAAAAGATTTTGAGCAATCAGGGCCTGAACATGCAGGATGGTAAAAGGCGTGCAAGGAATAGAGTAAATTGGAACGACGTGGTATACCGGGGTCGACGTGCTGTCAATGGATTGAACCAGGGCGTTTGAAGCGTCTGGGGTAAACCATGGAAAGTTTTGTGGGGCCTTGATGTGGAAAGGAAGCTGTGGTTTCGGTACATTATACATGACAGCGAGAGACTGAGTGTGAACGTGTGGCCTTTGTTGTCTTTTCCTAACGCTACCTCGCGCACATGCGGGGGGAGGGGGTTGGTATTTCATGTGTGGCGGGGTGGCGACGAGAATGAATAAGGGTAGACAGTATGAATAGGGTACATGTGTATATATGTATATATCTGAGTGTGTATATATATGTATAGGTTGAGATGTATAGGTATGTATATGTGCGTGTGTGGACGTGTATGTATATACATGTGTTGGGTTGGGTTGGGCCATTCTTTCGTCTGTTTCCTTGTGCTACGTCGCCAACGCGGGAGATAGCGACAAATATAACAAATATATATATATATATATATATATATATATATATATATATATATATATATATATATATATATATATATATATATATATATATATATAAATATATATATATATATATATATATATATATATATATATATATATATATATATATATATATATATATATATCCCTGGGGATAGGGGATTAAGAATACTTCCCACGTATTCCCTGCGTGTCGTAGAAGGCGACTAAAAGGGGAGGGTGCTGGGGGCTGGAAATCCTCCACTCTCGTTTTTTTTTTATTTTTCCAAAAGGAGGAACAGAGGCGGGCCAGGTGAGGATATCCCACAAAGGCCCAGTCCTCTGTTCTTAACGCTACCTCGCTAGCGCGGGAAATGGCGAAGTTTAAAAAGAAAGAAAAAAAAAAAAAAAAAAAAAATATATATATATATATATATATATATATATATATATATATATATATATATATATATATATTTATATATATATAAAATATATATATACAATTGTATTGTTGACTGGTTGGTAAGGTTATTTAATGTATGTATGACTCATGGTGAGGTGCCTAAGGATTGGCGGAATGAGTGCATAGTGCCATTGTACAAAGGCAAAGGGGATAAGAGTGAGTGCTCAAATTACAGAGGTATAAGTTTGTTGAGCATTCCTGGTAAATTATATGGGAGGGTATTGATTGAGAGGGTGAAGGTATGTACAGAGCATCAGATTGGGGAAGAGCAGTGTGGTTTCAGAAGTGGTAGAGGATGTGTGGATCAGGTGTTTGCTTTGAAGAATGTATGTGAGAAATACTTAGAAAAGCAAATGGATTTGTATGTAGCATTTATGGATCTGGAGAAGGCATATGATAGAGTTGATAGAGATGCTCTGTGGAAGGTATTAAGAATATATGGTGTGGGAGGCAAGTTGTTAGAAGCAGCAAAAAGTTTTTATCGAGGATGTAAGGCATGTGTACGGGTTGGAAGAGAGGAAAGTGATTGGTTCTCAGTGAATGTAGGTTTGCGGCAGGGGTGTGTGATGTCTCCATGGTTGTTTAATTTGTTTATGGATGGGGTTGTTAGGGAGGTAAATGCAAGAGTTTTGGAAAGAGGGGCAAGTATGAAGTCTGTTGGGGATGAGAGAGCTTGGGAAGTGAGTCAGTTGTTGTTCGCTGATGATACAGCGCTGGTGGCTGATTCATGTGAGAAACTGCAGAAGCTAGTGACTGAGTTTGGTAAAGTGTGTGGAAGAAGAAAGTTAAGAGTAAATGTGAATAAGAGCAAGGTTATTAGGTACAGTAGGGTTGAGGGTCAAGTCAATTGGGAGGTGAGTTTGAATGGAGAAAAACTGGAGGAAGTGAAGTGTTTTAGATATCTGGGAGTGGATCTGGCAGCGGATGGAACCATGGAAGCGGAAGTGGATCATAGGGTGGGGGAGGGGGCGAAAATTCTGGGGGCCTTGAAGAATGTGTGGAAGTCGAGAACATTATCTCGGAAAGCAAAAATGGGTATGTTTGAAGGAATAGTGGTTCCAACGATGTTGTATGGTTGCGAGGCGTGGGCTATGGATAGAGTTGTGCGCAGGAGGATGGATGTGCTGGAAATGAAATGTTTGAGGACAATGTGTGGTGTGAGGTGGTTTGATCGAGTGAGTAACGTAAGGGTAAGAGAGATGTGTGGAAATAAAAAGAGCGTGGTTGAGAGAGCAGAAGAGGGTGTTTTGAAGTGGTTTGGGCACATGGAGAGAATGAGTGAGGAAAGATTGACCAAGAGGATGTATATATGTCGGAGGTGGAGGGAACGAGGAGAAGAGGGAGACCAAATTGGAGGTGGAAAGATGGAGTGAAAAAGATTTTGTGTGATCGGGGCCTGAACATGCAGGAGGGTGAAAGGAGGGCAAGGAATAGAGTGAATTGGAGCGATGTGGTATACAGGGGTTGACGTGCTGTCAGTGGATTGAATCAAGGCATGTGAAGCGTCTGGGGTAAACCATGGAAAGCTGTGTAGGTATGTATATTTGCGTGTGTGGACGTATGTATATACATGTGTATGGGGGGGGTTGGGCCATTTCTTTCGTCTGTTTCCTTGCGCTACCTCGCAAACGCGGGAGACAGCGACAAAGTATAATAAATAAGATAAATAAATAAATAAATATATATATATATATATATATATATATATATATATATATATATATATATATATATATATTTTTTTTTTTTTTTTTTTCCGTACTATTCGCCATTTCCCGCATTAGCGAGGTAGCGTTAAGAACAGAGGACTGGGCCTTTGAGGGAATATCCTAACATGGCCCCCTTCTCTGTTCCTTCTTTTGGAAAATTTTTTAAAAAAATGAGAGGGGAGGATTTCCAGCCCCCGCTCCCTTCCCTTTTAGTCGCCTTCTACGACACGCAGGGAATACATGGGTAGTATTCTTTTCTCCCCTATCCCCAGGGATAATATATATATATATATATATATATATATATATATATATATATATATATATATATATATATATATATATATATATATTCTTTTCTTAACCACAGGGTAATGAAACGCGATAAGTTCGCAGGTGCACTTTCGTGTAATAATCACATCATCAGGGGAGATACAGGAAAGAAATATAACAGTCAGTTGATATACAACGAAGAGACGTAGCTAGGACGCCATTTGGTGTACGAGTGACTACCCGAATGAAGGTCGAGTGCGTTCAAGTCTGGCATCATATATAAAATTCATCACGAGGACAAGAAAGGGTCGCACCATGCTCTCAAGCCTCGTATCGTATAGCTCAAGGGTCGTACTGTATGGGTCGTACCATCGTTCTCCAGCGTCATATCGTACAGCTCAAGGGTCGTACTGTATGGTATGTACCATTCTCAGGTGCCCCATCGTACAGCTGAATGGTCGTACTGTATCGGATAGGTCGTACAGTCGCCGTGCTTTGGGGAATTGCAAACCTCTGCTGTAGTGGAGGGAATGCATCA
Organism: Panulirus ornatus; assembly: GCF_036320965.1. Classification (NCBI taxonomy): domain Eukaryota; kingdom Metazoa; phylum Arthropoda; class Malacostraca; order Decapoda; family Palinuridae; genus Panulirus; species Panulirus ornatus. The sequence continues at coordinate 27,633,599 of NC_092279.1, forward strand.
TTATAGTTGACTGCAAACAACATTTGAGCAACTGACGTCTGTGATGTGTCGGCAGGTAGCGAGTGTGGCGTTGGCAACGCTGGGCCTCTGGCTGGTCCTTTGCCGTTGGGGTTGGGGAACAGGGTGGGGGGGAGGACGCCTCGCTCATGAAACTTCCATTATGTAGATTTTTTTTCGCAGGTAGTTGTAGACGGGAACCATCTACCGCTCTACTTAACTTTTATCGCTTCTCTCTCTCTCTCTCTCTCTCTCTCTCTCTCTCTCTCTCTCTCTCTCTCTCTCTCTCTCTCGCCTGTGCAATTCATTCTGCACCACTTTAATCTCTCCTCCGCTCGGCGTACACAGACCCCGCTATAAAAGCATTGACCAAAACAGTTTCATTGAGTAATTAGCATTAATCCTAGCTGCATCAGCACACAAATGGAATATATCCATGCCGGGCTTTTGTTCCTCCGGCCTTTTTTTTCTTTTTGTAGGGCTGCTGGCTGCTTTTGTTGAATAACGTGGTAGGTGTAATAATCGTGTGGTGAGATGGTGAATGTCGCGTGGACATCAAAGGCTTCTCCCGAGCCTGTATAATCAAGGCCTTTATTTGTGCATGTTATGATGTGTAGTGCTGGCGGGATCACTCCACCCGGGACAACCTCTTCTACACTGCTTTATGCTGCCTCACTAATGTTCTTGTTGACTTACCTACTGCTAAAGTGTGACTATTGTTTACCTCTGTACCGCAAAATTGGGACTTCTTTATGTTATAAAGTGTACCAGCAGCGAGACAATTACTGTAATATTGTATCAACGTGTAATTCTTGTATTGTTTTCGCTAATATTAAAATATGTCGCTATCATATTGTTTACTTTTGAACTGTACTGTAACTTACTGTTTCTCGTAACTTTTATTTGTTTACTTTTGAGCCGTGAAGGGTTATGTTCTGTTATTTTTGGAAGATGAAATATAACTTGTCACACAGTGACTGTGTGAGTTGTGTTTCTCTGATCTTCAGCTATATGTTGCCTATATGTTGACTTTTAATTGATAGACCCAGATGCTATCTGAGGGCTGGCTCAGTCATCACACGCATTAGTTGCCATCAATTTTACATGATCCTTCTCAAGACTACCTATACCGAACTGTACAAAAAGATGTCATTTAATCTCCCCTCATCCACCTAGTCGTCTCGATTTTCTTGAAGCCAAAAGGTTTGATTTCAGAGACAGTAAATTTTGCAGCACCCTTCAATTGTTCTTCCGTTGCTCTCTGTCGGATTTCAACTTTAGACGCTGTAGTAAACCCGCTATATGGTCCTCCGTGGTGTTGCGGTTAGCGATGTTGAACAAGGCGTATTCAAGGCCTCCCAGGGTTGAGTCCGCATAGGTTCGAATCCTGTTTGCGGGAGCCGGTCCACTGTCAACCCAACTGTTTATCCCCCACTCTAAGGACTGGCCGATCAAATGAGTACGTCTCAGGCTCGTATGTTAATGTACTGAGAGGGGCAACTGGAGGGATGTCTGATCATTATCTTGTGGAGGCTGAGGTGAAGATTTGTAGAGGTTTTCAGAAAAGAAGAGAGAATGTTGGGGTGAAGAGAGTGGTGAGAGTAAGAGAACTTGGAAAGGAGACTCGTGTGAGGAAGTACAAGGAGAGATTGAGTGCAGAATGGAAAAAAGGTGAGAGCAAATGACGTAAGGGGAGTAGGGGAGGAATTGGATGTATTTAGGGAAGCAGTGATGGCTTGCACAAAAGATGCTTGTGGCATAAGGAAAGTGGGAGGTGGGCAGATTGTGAGTGGTGGGATGAAAAAGTAAGATTGTTAGTGAAAGAAAAGAGAGAGGCGTTTGGACGATTTTTGCAGGGAAGTAGTGCGAATAACTGGGAGATGTATAAAAGAAAGAGGCGGGAGGTCAAGAGAAAGGTGCAAGAGGCGAAAAAGAGGGCAAATGAGAGTTGGGGTGAGAGAGTATCATTGAATTTTAGGGAGAATAAAAAGATGTTTTGGAAGGAGGTAAATAAAGTGCGTAAGACAAGAGAACAAATGGGAACATCGGTGAAAGGGGCTAATGGTGAGGTAATAACAGGTAGTGGTGAAGTGAGGAGATGGAGTGAGTATTTTGAAGGTTTGTTGAATGTGTTTGATGAATAAATTGGCAGATATAGGGTGTTTTGGTCGAAGTAATAGGGTTAGGGAATATGGTTTGGTAAACAGAGAAGAGGTGGTGAATGCTTTGCGAAAGATGAAAGCCGGCAAGGCGGCGGATTTGGATGGTATTGCAATGAAATTAATAGAAAAAAGGGGGTGACTGTGTTGTTGACTGGTTAGTAAGAACATTCAATGTATGTATGGTTCATGGTGAAGTGCCTGAGGATTGGCGGAATGCATTCATAGTGCCACTGTACAAAGGCAAAGGGGATAAAGGTGAGTGTTCAAATTACAGAGGTATAAGTTTGTTGAGCATTCCTTGGAAATTATATGGGAGGGTATTGATTGAAAGGATAAAGGCATGTACAGAGCATCAGATTGGGAAAGAGCAGTGTGGTTTCAGAAGTGGTAGAGGATGTGTGGATCAGGTGTTTGCTTCGAAGAATATACGTGAGAAATACATAGAAAACCAGATGGATTTATATGTAGCATTCATGGACCTGGAGAAGGCATATGATAAGAGTTGATAAAGATGCTTTGTGGAAAGTACTAATAGTATATAGTGTGGGAGGTAAGTTGCTAGAAGCAGTGAAATTTTTTTATCAAGGATGTAAGGCATGTATACGATTAGGAAAAGAGGAGAGTGATTAGTTCCCAGTGAATGTCGGTTTGCGGCAGGGGTGCGGCTAATGACTCTATGGTTGTTTAATTTGTTTATGGATGGGGTTGTGAGGGAGGTGAATGCAAGAGTTTTGGAGAGAGGGGCAGGTATGCAGTCTGTTTTGGGAAGTGAGTCAGTTGTTGTTCGCTGATGATACAGCGTTGGTGGCTGGTTCTAGTGAAAAACTGCAGAAGCTGGTGACTGAGTTTAGTAAAGTGTGTGAAAGAAGATAGCTGCGAGTGAATGTGAATAAGAGCAAGGTTATTTGGTTCAGTAGGGTTGAGGGACAAGTTAACTGGGAGGTAAGTTTGATAAACTGGAGGAAATGAAGTGTTTTAGATATCTGGGAGTGGATTTAGCAGCGGATGGAACCATGGAAGCGGAAGTGAGTCACAGGGTGGGAGGGGTGGGGGATGAAGGTTCTGGGAGCGTTGAAGAATGTGTGGAAGGCGAGAGCGTTATCTCGGAGAGGAAAAATGGGTATGTTTGAAGGAATAGTGGTTCCAACAATGTTATACTGGTGCGAGGCATGGGCTATAGAAAGGGTTGTGCGGAGGAGGGTAGATGTGGTGGAAATGAGATGTTTGAGGACAACATGTGGTGTGAGATGGTTTGATCGAGTAAGATATGAAAGGGTAAGAGAAATATGTGGTAAGTAAAAGAGTGTCGTTGAGAGAGCAGAAGAGGGTGTATTGAATTGGTTTGGTCACATGGAGATAATGAGTGAGGAAAGATTGACAAAGAGGATATATGGGTCAGAGGTGGAGGGAACGAGAAGTGGGAGACCAAATTGGAGGTGGACGGATGAAGTGAAAATGATTTTGAGCGATCGGGGTGGGTCCTGGATGTGGAAAGGGAGCTGTGGTTTCGGTGCATTACACATGACAGCTAGAGACTAAGTGTGAACGAATGTGGCCTTTGTTGTCTTTTGCTAGTGCTACTTCGCGCGCGCACAGGGGGAGGGGGGTGCCATTTCATGTGTGGCGGAGTGACGACAAGAATGGATGAAGGCAGCAAGTATGAATATGTATATGTGTATATATGTATATGTCTGTGTATGCATATGTATGTATGCACTGAAATGCATAGGTATGTATATGTGCGTGTGTGGGCGTTAATGTACATACATGTGTATGTGGGTGGGTTGGGCCCATTCATTCGTCTGCTTCCTTGCGCTACCTCGCTAACGCAGGAGACAGCGACTAAGTATCATGAATATATATATATATATATATATATATATATATATATATATATATATATATATATATATATATATATATATATATATATATATATATATATATATATATCGTTAATGAGATGGCTTTATTCGGGAATTCAGTCGCCCGTGCCGTTTCGGCTGACATTAAAAACATGTGTATAGCATGCACGTTCGCTGTCCCACATGCTCGCTGTCCCACATGCACGCTGTACCACTGTCTTGGACTGGAGGTGAGTGTCAACGCAGACATCCGGTGTGATTAGAAATGAGGCAGGGAATATCCCGTCTAAGCTTCATTTAAGTCTTCAATGAACAGTGATTCAAAGATTCAGAGGAGATTCGTTCCAGGTTCAGGGAGACGTGTACAACAGTTCACGAGACTGAGCTGCAGTGGGAAAATTGCAATAGGCTTTGCAAGACGGAAGTACGACGGTTTTCGACACGAGAACTCGAGGCTTCACGGGAAAGTGGTTCAAGACTCCGAGGGTGGTGGCAGTGGTGGTGGTTGGTTAGTTGGTTTTGGGGGGGGCTATAGTACGAAGGTTCGGGAGATGGTGTTCGAAGATTCGAGAGTTCAAAGCCCAGGCACATCACAGGAATGCCTTGATGACGTAAGAACGGTGGACGAACGTAATAAACTGAACAAAGACTTGATAACTGGACAACATACAAAATTCTATACCTGCACAAAATATTCATGAAATGGGGCCCACCAGCGCTAAATTCCCTCCACGTACATTACAAATAGGTAATTACATACACACACACACACACACATATACACGCACACACACACACAGACACACATATACACGCACACACACACACAGACACACAGACACACACTATACACGCACTCACACAACAGCTGCTGGAGGCGAGGAGACGGGCTATGTTTACAACACCTCCTATCCCTAGGGAGTGGCTGACGGGCTGCATCCCTCAGTACACATGTGTAACGGTTTATGGTCCCTGGATCACCCATGAATACCGGTCATTACTCCTGGTCATTCCCTTGATACTTTACCGCAAAGATATCTTGGTCACTAGCCCAGGTCTCCCACTGTTACGGTGGGTGTGGCACGAACCATTGGTCCTTGGGTCCCACTGTTACGGTGGTGTGGCGTGAACCATTGGTCCTTGGGTCCCACTGTTACGGTGGTGTGGCATGAACCATTGGTCCTTGGGTCCCACTGTTACGGTGGTGTGGCATGAACCATTGGTCCTTGGGTCCCACTGTTACAGTGGTGTGGGAGGAACCATCAACCCTTGAGTCCTACTGTTACGGTGGTGTGGGGGAACCATCAACCCTTGGGTCCCACTGTTACTGTGGTGTAGGAGGAACCATTGCCCCTAGGATCCCACTGCTTCGGTAGTGTGGGACGAACCATTTGCCCTGGAGTCCCACTCTCACAGTGGTGTGGGAGGAACCACTGACCCTTGGGTCCTACCGTTAAGGTGGTGTGTGTGTGTGTGTATGCGGGGGGGGGGGGGGGGGGACCATTGCCCCTAGGGTTCCACTGTTACGGTGGTATGGGAGGCACTAGTCTGAACCATATCTGGGTGTTCCCTCCCTGTGGGATGGAGGTACGAGGGTGTGGGATGTGGTAGGGGGGGAACTATAATGACCCCTGCATCATCGTAAGAGGGACTCAGGTCTGGTTTCCGAGTGGCTGGCGGACAATGACATTAGAAACGTTGATACTAGTACCGTGTGAGGCCACAGGTAGTCCAGGGATGGATACTTCAGTAGGTGTGGGGACTACAGATACCACAGGGATAGACGCTGTGTGGGAGGAGTGAAAGGGCATTGTGGGACGTCAGTCTGGCTGGGGATAGATGAGACAGGAGTGAGCTAGACTTAGATAAACCCAAGGATAGACACGACTGGACCTCATGTTCATATTTTGGAATTCACTTCACCGTCAAGACACGTCAATATAAGGGCGTGACCTAGGCAGACGATACCTGCAGCTCTCCTGCTGGTGACTAGTGTCTTGTCCAAGTGAAATGTGAAGGGATCCGGCCTTAGACTTCTTACTCAACGCCTCACATTCGACCAGTCCATCTTATGCCAAATCATGCAATCGTCCGTGCGTGAGTCTCAACTTGGAATATCTGCAGCCCTCATTACGTCTCTCACCTCCTCCATACATCTTTCCCACGACTTTACCTTTTGGTAAACTCACTCAACGACGCACCCAAAGTTGAGCGTGTCTGAAGTTCACGACAGAGATGTGTTCGCTGCCATCGGAGTGGGAGGACAAGGTCAGAATATAGAAGTACCATACGACATCTACACACCGGGTAATGCAGGGGATTGCGAGGGAGGCTGACTGTGTCAACATCAGTATCCTTCCGTTTTATGGACGGCCATGTGTTTGGGTAGATATACACGACGTGCACTCGCCCTAGGTGCCATATGCCGCAACATTCTGGTCTAGTCACTTGAGGAGCCGCACACAACTCCTGGAAAAGGTCCAAAAGACATTTAAAAAAAAAATGTCACTAGACCTCAGTGGAATAACGGGTGACGACTGGAGGAGAGCCTGAATCTGCTCACTCTGGTAGAAGGAAAGATACCGGGAAACGTGGTAACAACACCTGGACTCCTCAGAGACCATGACGACGTCAACAGTGTGATCCTTGAAGAGCTCAGAACAAGAGGATGCGAACAGACATAATGAGTCTCGTGAAGATGCAATGGATTCTTCAGCAAGGTACTGGGCTCCTGGGTCAAGCCAGGGTAAGAAGTACAGGCAAGGATAAAAGGTCTAGGCCCCACCAGTGTAAAGCTCCCTCCCCATGTAGTACAAACACGTAATCACACAGACACACACACACACACACCAGATCAACATCCCCCACACTACCATGGGACATCCTAATAACCAACAATTATCAAGTCAAGGCAAGTAGACCCCCCTAGTAATGGGCAGGTTAATGACTCTCCTGTCATAAAGCTGTCATAACCTGTCATAAAACCAGCAGGTAATGGCCCCTGCCTGCTGGAACTGCTGCCCCTGACCACGCCAGGAGGATGTGAGGCATAGCTATACTGTGTGAGGTGCTCAGCTGCAGTGTGGCGGGCTGTGGTGTGGCTGGCTGAAGTGTGGGTGGCTGGGGTGTGGGTGGCTGGGGTGTGGCTGGCTTAAGTGTGGCTGGCTGGGGTGAGGCTGGCTGGGGTGTGGATCGCTGGGGTGAGGCTGGCTGGAGTGTGGCTGGCTGGGGTTAGGCTGACTGGGGTGTGGTTGGCTAGGATGTATGGTTGGCTAGGGTGTGGTTGGCTGAGATGTAGTTAGGTGAAGTGAGGCTGGCTTGGGTGTGGTTGGCTAGGATAGGATGTGGCTGGCTAGGGTGTGGCTGGCTGGGGTATGGCTGGCTGGGGTGAGGCTGGCTGAGGTGCGGTTGGCTCTTCTCTACTAGTTCTTCCTGCTTCTTTAAGTGCAGTGACCAAACTTAGGATAACATAATTTTAGCCAGATATATTTTGCTAAGAGTTTGCTAAATATTTCCTCATCCACATACTGGAATGCGATCCTGATATTAACCAGCAGACAGTTTGTCTCATTTACAGTTCTCGTCCGTCTTGCAACAGCTCAGGCACAATGTTGACTTCCAAGTCCTACTTACACAGATTCCAAGCAGCTTAATTCCTTAGGGCTTCATGATACAGGTAGCGAGGCATTTCTCTATCTCTCATCCTTATCTTACATTTGTTTCGGATTTATCTAATTAAGTGTGTGTGTGTGTGTGTGTGTGTGTGTGTGTGTGTGTGTGTGTGAGCCCGCAACAGTAATCCCAAACAATACCATCAGCAAGACAAGCGACTCGAGAAGTATCACATATCTGCATGTGTTCCACGCATCTCGGGGGAGCCCCCTCCACAAGCTTGAATTCTAACTGGGGATCTACGAAAATGTTGGGATACAAAAGTGCGCCTTAAGTAAACAGCTGGTCTAACAGCAGGCAATTTTCTCCACTTACCCGCGGAGCTGCAGCAGGAGGCATGGGGACCACGGCAGACCCAGCTGTTTGGTACAACGGCGGGAGGGCGACTGGCTGGCTTCACCCACCGCCAGAAAGTCACCCTTCAACTTTTCTCTCCTAAACAAGTAAGAAAACAGTCATTAGGGCAGTTCCTCTGTACTACATGTACAGTGTCACGTTACAGAACACCTAGTAAATGTAATGTATGTACTACTGTACTATACTGTAGAAAGAAGTGGCTTATTGTCATTGATATTTGAAAACTTTACTTCTTTACATTTAAGCAAACCTAACCTTACCTAAAGTTAACTCACTAAGTTTAATGACAGCGCCTTACCTAACATGACTTGATGAACATGGAAAAGAATCTCCTGACTACTGCAGTGGGCCCGACCTCGGCACGTGATCAACCTCCAGCATGAACGCTTCAACGTAGACAACATACAGCAACACTGGGCAAGGAAACACTGATGCCTTGAGGTGCGAGTCCTACTGTATTGTACATATCATTCTCCTGCAGGACGCGGAGGATGATATGGGTAGGTGTGTGGCGTCGTGTATGGAGGCTGGAAAATTGGTCTCAAAGGCCACGAGGGTCACTAACGCTAACTCAGTCAAGTTACAACAGCCAGCCGACTAACCTGATCCCCTTCTGCAATTGTTCGAAGTCATTGTAATTACAACCGTCCACGTTCTCACTGTATATATAAATGTATATAAAGCCCGTCTGCGTGGAAGAGAACTTCTTATTTTAACATCAACAGCAGCAGGAGGTGACTAAATGATCCTAGGTTACAGTGGTGATGTAAACACAGACACTTTCTAGGTAGCAAATCGAATGGGTTCTAAGAACCAATTTGTACAACGCTAAATTTCTGACCAGTATTTCATATCATATCTCTTCCTGATGGAGCAAATAACTGATAACGGTGACATGCATTTGTTCTGACTACACTATATTCAAATTACACCAAATTACCCAAATAACGGTATCAGGCAATTCTTGCCACAGCATTGCCAGCCAACACCGGCGAGCGACGCCTCACAACAACGGCGGCTCTAGAAGTTTTCTGGCTGGGCAAAGCTTATAATAGCGAGCCGCGCCGCACCACTGTTGCCGATCACGATGCCACACAAAAGAAAATCAATATGGTTAATTACTTCCCATCCGTATCGCTGTTTACGTTCTGGGCGCCAGACGGATTGATCCGGGCTGCTGAAATGTTCACAGACTGCTGGAGTCGTACATTTCTCTCTCTCTCTCTCTCTCTCTCTCTCTCTCTCTCTCTCTCTCTCTCTCTCTCTCTCTCTCAGTGTTTAATTTCAACATTCTGAGCTACGGCTGTATAGCTCCCCAAAGCCCATACATCCTGCCCTCTCCGCCACTTCTGACTTCTACTTAAAACTTATCGCCTGTGTGAGAGTAATTACTGTACAGTGCGGGGAGAGAGTTCTGCATTCGTGGGACCTCATCTCGTGAACGGAATTATTTCTAATTATATAAAGTCGGGATCCCTTTGACGGGGCTCCTGCAGCTTTAATGGTACGCTACAATTAGTAGCGGGGAAATGATGGATTAATCTGAATCAAAAAGTTCCTCGAGAAGATTTATATACTCCTTTTCATCCAGGAACGATGACAACCTCGCCAAAGATGGCTTTTCACCTGTGCGGGTGGCGTCCGGTAACACCATTGAACTCTTAAGATGAAGCAGTTTTTTTTTTTTAACTTGTCTATGGTGACCGGATTAACAATTTCATCACTCAGTATATCCCGCTCATCAACCATTCTTATACTATATAAGAAGTTTACGTCTTTTCTAAAGTTTCTTGCTTAATTTCATGTAACGTCTTCTGGTTATTCAATACCTACATCTTTTGAAGACCTGTTTACCACCAACTTCATCACAATGGTTGAAAAAATAAAAGGTTGTGATCAGGTCACCCTTACTCTTCTCTATTCCATGGTAGTCAAATTTACGGCCTCTGACCTTTCAGCAACTAAGTTCTTTTCATTCTGGTCCCATCTTTGTCACCTTCCTTGGTCCTCCTGTAGGTAATTACTTGTTTCTACTGTGCCGGGATGAGGTTCTACGTTCATGGGGCCCGTTTACTGAAGATTTTCTAATGTTAAACAACTGTGTAAAGTTATGTATGATGTACGTGTTACAGGTGTGGTATTTTACATGACGTCTTCGTACAGATGTAGTGGTACAGGTCACCTGAGAAGAGGTGGACCATTACAACTCACCCGGGTACAACCTGTCACCGTTGTATCACCAGGTACTGACCTATGGGTTGGGTGGCTCAAGGTCACAATCATCATGTATGGGGTCAGCCAGTGAGTTGACCCCGTGGCAAACATGGTCCTCATCGCCAAATGTCATATGCTGAGGTGCGTAATATGTCTGTCTCCTTTGGCTCCTTGTGGTGAGTATCAGTCTCACACAATTAATGTACTATTCGCTGAAAAGAAAATTTTATGAATATAAATGAAAAACAGGCGGATGAATGAATACAAACAGACACTAATGAACAACGAAATAAAAGTGTCAATTATACGCACGCAAAAATCTCTGACAGATAATAGATTCGACCAGCTGGGAACTTTCGTTTGTGAAGTTAATGTTTTTGAAATATCTGGTTTTGTCATTAGACTATCATACTTCCTGTTCTTCGCTAAATCAATATCCTTTCCATTTCTTATGCTCGAGGAAGCAAACTAAAATATTGTTTATATCAGTCTACACAGGATGCGGCCGCTGCCCAGTTGCTCACACCAATAACGTGATCACTTATGAACACCATGTGAAGGGAAGGCTGAGTGGACCGTCTTCTTCTGGCCGTCAGGAGGAACCTGACACTGCACCACATAGAAAGGTGATTATGAGGCTAGATTACCGAGCAAGGAATAAGGGAAACTTTCTTCGTTGGACAGATTATCTCTGTGGGAGGGAACAAAGGACGCATGTCAGAGGAACATTTTCCAAATAGGTTGAGGTGACTAGCGGAGTGCCGCGGGGTTCTGTTCTAGGACCATCAGTCTTCTTGATCTTTATCAAGTATGGAAGGTATGGAATCTTACCTGAATATGTTTGCAGAAGAATGGAAAGGTCATGAGGGAAGTGAAGAGCGAGGAGGATTGCATCAGCTTACAAGGGGACCTAACAGACTTCAAAGTTGATCTCAAACGTGCTTGATGGAATTCAACCCAATCAAATGTAGAGTAATGAATGTGGGGCAAAGCGTAAGACAGCCTCAGTGTGATTATTTTACCTAGAAGTAAATGAGCTTCAAGATTCTGTATGTGAGAGGGACTTAGGAGTGGACACTCCCTAACTTGTCGCCAGAGACCCATATTATGCGTATATCTAAGGAGACAAACGTTTGCTGGCAAATATCAAAACAGCTTTTATGTATATAAATTAAGAAATATTTAGCAGGCTTTTCATATCTTACATGTGGTCAGAACTAGAATATGCTTCTCAAGTTTGGTCAACGTACCTAAAGTAACACAAAGAAATAGAGAAGGTCCAGAGGAGGGCAACAAAGATTGCACCTTGCTTAAGAGAGCCAATTTACAGGGAAAGGCCGGAGGATTAAAATCTACCCTCCTTGGAAGAAAGAAGACTAAGGCGTGACCTGATTACAACCTTTGAGTTTTTTTAGAAAAGATCGACGAGATGAACAATGGATAATTTATGAGAGATGTAAGGAGAGAGACTGAGGACATAACACAAAATAAAGGTAGAAACTTGTGAATGAAGATGTAAAGATATACGCTTATAGCATGAGACTGGTGGATGGTTGGAACAGATTGACTGAGGACATGGTTCACGTAGACACCATACATGTATTCAAGTGGGTGTTAAGTAGAAAAAAGTGTTCAAGAGATGAGAACACACGAGTGTAAAACTCCCTCTCCGTACGGTAGATGTGGGCAATTACAGTCTACGTAACTCCGTAAACGAAACACCGTATACCAAACATAACAACCAGCCATGTAAACCCTCCTCATAGGCCCTAACTTGGTAAACCAAGTAAACTAAGCACGTACACTCGTGGGAACCGCTGTTACACGAACCAGTAAACATTCGCATGTTGTACATCAGACAAGCCAACTTACCATCCTCAACAGCACTATAAAGTCCAGGATGATTCAACTTAACTTTTCAGGTTTTTTTTAGTCCTTACTGATTCTCTAAACAAAACCCTAAAACTTTTCAAAAACTTTCCTAATACTATTTATCTAAAGCTTGAAACTTTTGAACGTTCTTATACACTGTTGCCAACACAAGTAAACATTAATACCCTTGGCAACAAAACTGTGTGTGTGTGTGTGTGTGTGTGTGTGTGTGTGTGTGTGTGTTTAAAGATTTCGCGTGACTAAGCTTGGCATGGGAAATGGCAGCCCGGTCTCGCGGGTGCCATTACTGGAACAGGTTGGGTGTGTGTGTGCTGGGGAGGGAGGGAGGCTTACTGACACAGGCCGGGTCGTGGCTGGCTGACTAGTGTAGTGATCTCTGTCAGATGGACGTGTGGTGTTGTGTGATCTTCCTCACAGATAGATTCAATAAATGACGATAAATCTAACGGTCTACAACAGTGACACATTTATTCGCACAATAACAGAATTTCTATACTCATTTCTACGCCAGATCATAGAAAGTCTATGCTCAGTTCTACGCCAGATCATAGAAATTCTATGCTCAGTTCTACGCCAGATCATAGAAATTCTATGCTCAGTTGTACGCCAGAACATAGAAATTCTATGCTCAGTTATACGCCAAATCATAGAAATTCTATGCTCAGTTCTACGCCAGAATATAGAAATTCTACGCTCAGTTCTACGCCAGATCATAGAAATTCTATGCTCAGTTGTACGCCAGATCATAGAAATTCTATGCTCAGTTCTACGCCAATCATAAAAATTCTATGCTCAGTTCTACGCCAAATCATAGAAATTCTATGCTCAGTTGTACGCCAGATCATAAAAATTCTATGCTCAGTTGTACGCCAGATCATAAAAATTCTATGCTCAGTTGTACGCCAGATCATAGAAATTCTATGCTCAGTTCTACGCCAATCATGAAAATTCTATGCTCAGTTCTACGCCAAATCATAGAAATTCTATGCTCAGTTGTACGCCAAATCATAAAAATTCTATGCTCAGTTGTACGCCACACTTTATACTTTAGGTTATGATAAAAAAAAAAAAATCCGTGTAACGTCACTAACGCAGACAGACGACCGATGTCTCGCCCGTAACTAGCCTTACTCATGCGTGATACGATCAAGGAGAAAAAGAAAATTGTTTCCGTTCATGTAAACATGACGTCATCGCAATTCAAACCGCCATTTTGCTGTGATTCACTTATTCATGATAATTGAAATAACGATATAACCTATTTATGATTTTTCTTATTACAATGAAGTTGTTCCTGGAAGTGAGAACATTAAGGCCTATTTATCATTTAGTGAGTTCAACGGATAAAGTTACAACGCATGGGTCGTCGCCCGTTCTCAACAGACCACCACAGTCAAGTGTTAGACACAGGAAATTCCACTGGACAAGTGAACGTATAAATATATGAATAATCAAACATGCATTATATAAACAAAATGAAAAGGTGCAACAAAAAACAAAATATGCCATAAAGATTTATTTATTTATCTATTTTGCTTTGTCGCTGTCTCCCGCGTTTGCGAGGTAGCGCAAGGAAACAGACGAAAGAAATGGCACAACCCACCCCCATACACAATGTACACACACACACACCCACACACGCAAATATACATACCTATACATCTCATTGTACACATATATATACACACACAGACACATACATATATACCCATGCACACAATTCACACAGTCTGCCTTTATTCATTGCAATCGCCACCTCGCCACACATGGAATACCATCCCCCTCCCCCCTCATGTGCGCGAGGTAGCACTAGGAAAAGACAACAAAGGCCCCATTCGTTCACACTCAGTCTCCAGCTGTCACGCAATAATGCCCGAAACCACAGCTCCCTTTCCACATCCAGGCCCCACACAACTTTCCATGGTTTACCCCAGACGCTTCACATGCCCCGATTCAGTCCACTGACAGCACGTCAACCCCGGTATACCACATCGATCCAATTCACTCTATTCCTTGCCCGCCTTTCACCCTCCTGCATGTTCAGGCCCCGATCACTCAAAATCTTTTTCACTCCATCTTTCCACCTCCAATTTGGTCTCCCACTTCTCCTCGTTCCCTCCACCTCCGACACATATATCCTCTTGGTCAATCTTTCCTCACTCACTCTCTCCATGTGCCCAAACCATTTCAAAACAGCCTCTTCTGCTCTCTCAACCACGCTCTTTTTATTTCCACACATCTCTCTTACCCTTACGTTACTTACTCGATTAAACCGCCTCACACCACACATTGTCCTCAAACATCTCATTTCCAGCACATCCACCCTCCTGCGCACAACTCTACCCATAGCCCACGCCTCGCAACCATACAGCATTGGTGGAACCACTATTCCTTCAAACATACCCATTTTTGCTTTCCGAGATAATGTTCTAGACTTCCACACACGAACATATATATATATATATATATATATATATATATATATATATATATATATATATATATATATATATATATATATATATATATATATATATATATATATATGTGTGTGTGTGTGTGTGTGTGGAAGTCTAGAACATTATCTCGGAAAGCAAAAATGTGTCCACGGGGAAAATGAAAAACGAAAAGTTCCCAAGTGCACTTTCGTGTAATAATCACATCATCAGGGGAGACACAAGAGAGAAATATAACAGTCAGTTGATATACAACGAAGAGACGTAGCTAGGGATCCAGATATCTTTTCTATAACGCTTGTAGAAGCATTTTGTGTACGTACACCACATGTACGTACACAACATGAACGCACACAACACCAAGGTCCAGGCCAAACGGTCCCGCCTTTAAGTTACTGCAAAAGATGTTTTAAAAACCTAATCATTCTCTCTCTCTCTCTCTCTCTCTCTCTCTCTCTCTCTCTCTCTCTCTCTCTCTCTCTCTCTCTCTCTCTCTCTCTGTTGATAGTGATTTAACAAACGATTTTGTTTTGAGTTCTCCTAGTGCAGGGAAGTCAATTAACATAAAATATATCAATAAACTTGGCTACAGATACAGTTCAACGGATAATGTGAGAATGTGTACATAACCATTACAACATTTACGAAAAACACATGAATTTCTTAGATCATATATCACGTGTGTTCCCCTCTCAGAGCAACAAAGCAAAAATCGAGTGGGATAACAAAAATAGGGGAGGTGATTGTCAAGGGAAAACGGGGCAAAATGAGAACCGCCATAAAGGCCAAATTACCCACACGGCGCCTTATACCAACTCCATTACTGGCGTTTGGAAACTGAAACAGCTGAAGGCGAGTTGAAAGTTGGGTGAGTGGTGTGTGTCTTGGCGGGAGGAGGGTAGCTGGCTGGGCTGGCCTGGAGTGCTGCTCGGATCATATCATTACGTCTTATGAGAGAGAGAGAGAGAGAGAGAGAGAGAGAGAGAGAGAGAGAGAGAGAGAGAGAGAGAGAGAGAGAGAGAGAGAGAGAGAGAGTTACATATATACACAGACCCAAGTGAGGTGGTCTGGCCTTAACACTACGTACTCAAGTAAGGATGGTGTCCCCTGAAAATAAGGAATAGCAAAGCAAAGGCTCCCCGCCCCCTCCCTCCAGCAACACGTCGGACAGACACGTAGATGGAATACCATACAAGGTTGATATGTCTGAAGGAAATTCATGTAGGAAAGTCATCAGGTAGAATGAACATGAATATGTCATGCATCCCATCACCAACAACATGCATCACTTCACCAGCAACATGCATCACTTCACCAACAACATGCATCACTTCACCAGCAACATGCATCACTTCACCAACAACATGCATCACTTCACCAACAACATGCATCACTTCACTTTTTCTTATATAAACAATGGTAGGGATAAACGTGAGCTCCAGCCTCTCCCGACTTACCTTTATGATATTCTTGATGTTGAAGAATGACACTGAAATTCTTTGTTCTCTCAAAGCAGGCAACACGGGTTAAACATTGTTGGTATGTTACCACAGCGTGGCTAGGGGAAGACTGGTGGTTGAGAAGGTAGCATGATAATTGACTGAATAAATCATTCAGTACCGGAGAGAGACAAGTGATAACCAAGTCTGATTTCGAAGATATTAAGAGAGTTTCTCTGAGCGACATGTCCTGGTAGCTTATTCCACACATCAATAATATAGTTGGTAAAGATATATCTAGTCCAATTCCTCTCGTTGGCAGTACTGGCGCTACTGTAAAGAAATGTTCAATATCGACGTTGCTGAATCTTTTGAGTATTATCAAACATTTTATCAATTTGCTATGGAGACGCTTCCTGCTCAGAGGGAACAAGTTTAATTCTCACAGTCTCTCTTTATATAGTTTGTTACGCAAAGAATCAATTTAGTTGCCCCTTGCTGCTCTGCTTCCAATTCAAGGATATCTTTGCTTGTGAGGCGGACCGAGAGCTTCACGGCATGTTCGAAGTTGGCGGTCTAACTAGGCTTAGGTATAGTGGCAGTATCACATCCTGGCTTTTGCAAGAAAAGTTAATTAATGAATCCTAACATTCTGTTAGCTTTCTTGGTAGCTTTATTACAATGGTGAGAGAATTTGAAGTTGTTGGAGACACTGACTCATAGTTCCCTCCCATAAAGGGGTTGTTCTTTATTTTGTGGCTCATTAGTTCATTATCGAATTTTTCGATGAGGTTTCACACTCGTAACAGCAAACATTTATTGGCGTTAAATGGCAGTTGTCATATCCTGGACCATTCTGACATATTATTGAAATCCTCTCGTAACTGTAGCCTATCTTCATCCACTGATATGGCACTGCCGATCTTGGTATCATCTACAAATTTGGACACTGCGTTATCTTGCCCTACGTCATAATCAATCCTTAATTAAACCACAACGGTATAATCCTTGAGCGAGATGGTCAGGTCGTTAATCTGATAATTAAGCGTTATAAAATACAAAATCATAACAAGAAACATCTTGTGTATGAATCACTCTCATGATGACACAGAAGATGTTATGATAAAACATTTCACAATTTCTATAGCTTCTGGCGACGAGGGACGAGGAAAACATAGAAATTATTCATGTTAGGAAACTTGTGGACCCCACCCCCCATCCTGGGCCAAGGCAGTGGGAGTGGTGGGTGAGGGAGGACAGTTACACGTGAATTAAATTGGACTAATCATTAACCTCCCTCTCCACCAATCACCATCCTCTCCCTAACTCATCACCGACCCTTTCTATAGAAAATCACCACCACGTCCTAACCAATCATCATCCACTTCCTAACCAACCAACACCCTTTCCCACCCAACCACCACCTCCTTCCTACCCAACCACCTCCTCCTTCCCAACCAACTACCACCCCATCTTCCTAACCAACCACTACCATATCTTAACCAAACCCCATCCATAACCAGTCACCTGTCTGGATTTACCTCTCACAAATATATATATATATATATATATATATATATATATATATATATATATATATATATATATATTTTTTGCGCTTTGTCGCTGTCTCCCGCGTTTGCGAGGTAGCGCAAGGAAACAGACGAAAGAAATGGCCCAACCCACCCCCATACACATGTATATACATACGTCCACACACGCAAATATACATACCTACACACACACACACACATATATATATATATATATATATATATATATATATATATATATATATATATATATATATATTTTTTTTTTTTTTTTTTTTTTTTTTTTATACTTTGTCGCTGTCTCCCGCGTTTGCGAGGTAGCGCAAGGAAACAGACGAAAGAAATGGCCCAACCCCCCCCCCCCCATACACATGTACATACACACGTCCACACACGCAAATATACATACCTACACAGCTTTCCATGGTTTACCCCAGACGCTTCACATGCCTTGATTCAATCCACTGACAGCACGTCAACCCCTGTATACCACATCGCTCCAATTCACTCTATTCCTTGCCCTCCTTTCACCCTCCTGCATGTTCAGGCCCCGATCACACAAAATCTTTTTCACTCCATCTTTCCACCTCCAATTTGGTCTCCCTCTTCTCCTCGTTCCCTCCACCTCCGACACATATATCCTCTTGGTCAATCTTTCCTCACTCATTCTCTCCATGTGCCCAAACCATTTCAAAACACCCTCTTCTGCTCTCTCAACCACGCTCTTTTTATTTCCACACATCTCTCTTACCCTTACGTTACTTACTCGATCAAACCACCTCACACCACACATTGTCCTCAAACACCTCATTTCCAGCACATCCATCCTCCTGCGCACAACTCTATCCATAGCCCACGCCTCGCAACCATACAACATTGTTGGAACCACTATTCCTTCAAACATACCCATTTTTGCTTTCCGAGATAATGTTCTCGACTTCCACACATTTTTCAAGGCTCCCAAAATTTTCGCCCCCTCCCCCACCCTATGATCCACTTCCGCTTCCATGGTTCCATCCGCTGACAGATCCACTCCCAGATATCTAAAACACTTCACTTCCTCCAGTTTTTCTCCATTCAAACTCACCTCCCAATTGACTTGACCCTCAACCCTACTGTACCTAATAACCTTGCTCTTATTCACATTTACTCTTAACTTTCTTCTTCCACACACTTTACCAAACTCCGTCACCAGCTTCTGCAGTTTCTCACATGAATCAGCCACCAGCGCTGTATCATCAGCGAACAACAACTGACTCACTTCCCAAGCTCTCTCATCCCCAACAGACTTCATACTTGCCCCTCTTTCCAGGACTCTTGCATTTACCTCCCTAACAACCCCATCCATAAACAAATTAAACAACCATGGAGACATCACACACCCCTGCCGCAAACCTACATTCACTGAGAACCAATCACTTTCCTCTCTTCCTACACGTACACATGCCTTACATCCTCGATATATATATATATATATATATATATATATATATATATATATATATATATATATATATATATATATATATATATATATATATATATATATATATATATATATATATATATATATATGATTTTTTGCCCACCAAAAATAGTAATAAAGATCACTTAAGACAGAGACTGAATCCAAGATAATTTAGATTGCCATAAAATGAATCGTCTTTCTTTGACAAGTTTAACTGGCCAATCTCAGGGCCACGTCAAGAGGGACAGGAACTTTATTACAGTCATTACCTGAATGCTGCTCCTGCTTCCTCAAGTCTGCTTCTTCCTTCTATTATGTGGCTTTAATGATAATTAACCCCTTGAGTGAGTACGAAAACATAACTCCTTGAGGACGAAAACTTAAACCATTGAGGGAAAAAAATTAACCCTTTGAGGACAAATTTTTAACCCCTTGAGTACGAAGAGTTAACCCCTTGAGTACGAAGAGTTAACCCCTTGAGTACGAAGAGTTAACCCTTTTAGTACTAAGGGTTCACCCCTTGAGTACCAAGAGTTCCCTCTTTCAGTACTAAGGGTTAACCCCTTCAGTATCAAGACAACTCTTGAGTACCATTACTTATGTGCCACGACCAAAGTCATCGCACTCATGGATTCAAGTAGTCGTACTCACGTACTTGTCATATTCAATGAGGTTAAGTCGTCGTCGTATAAGTCATCGCACGTTTATGCTTCAGTCGACGTGCTCAATGGGTTTACCTCAGCAGTAGCAGGTGGCCACAGTTTGTTTACATCAGTGAATTCCACGTATTATGTCCTTTGTAAACAGCCCATGATAAGTAGCCAGCTTCGGTCTGGTCCTGCTCATGCCATTACCTCCACACAAATTCCCGTCCCTTTTACGTTCACAAACGGTGATAAACATCCATGATGAACAAAAAAGATTTAAGATTTAGTGAATGAGGTAGATACGGTGAAGGAGGGACTACTTTTGAGCCAGATAGACGGACCGTCTCCTGTTGAAGTAGCTAAGATGTCTGAATATGACTCAACATAGGGAAACAGAATGAAAACATGTCATCAACGCCCACCTTGATGGAGAACCACAGACACAAGGAGACATGAGCAATAGGTTGCACCTTTCAAGAAGCGAGTGTGTGGGTCCATCAGACCCTGTGAAACGAAACTCAAATCTGGACGTCCAGCCCACAGCACTTCTCACCCTCACACACCTCGAGGTTTGGCCTCATATGATGCAAGTTTGGGTCTCGTGTAACTCCATTCCTAAAACATATTTTGCTGTGTTGTGAGACCCAGACCAAAACAAGTGTACCATTAGTCCAGACCATAACTGCTGCGTCGTGAGCCCAGACCATACCATGCTGTGCGTTATTACGTTACATGACAGCGTAATTTACATGTCTCAAGGTCAGAAAATAATCGTGTAATAAAATGGCAGTACACTCTGCTGTGTCGTAGTTTCAATACATACCTCACAGTGTAACAAGGTTACACAACATAGCATGCCGTGTTGTGAGGATGGTAGTCAGCGCCTGGCCCTCACGTGAGGCGTGCGTTGGTGCAGAGAATCCCTCCCTCGCATGACCCACTGCTATAATGCTGCAGGCCACACTCTCCAACTGCTGCAGAGTAGAGAGAGAGAGAGAGAGAGAGAGAGAGAGAGAGAGAGAGAGAGAGAGGGGGGGCAATAAAGGGATACATCTGCAAAACGGTGTAAATTTGTGGTGTATATATATATATATATATATATATATATATATATATATATATATATATATATATATATATATATATATATATATATATATATATGCGCATGGGGTATTCAGTGTTACGAATGGAAGTGGTGAAGAGCTTGTGGAGTTGTGTGCTGAAAAAAGACGGGTGATTGGGAGTACATGGTCTAAAAAGCGAGATGTACATAATTATAAGGATGTGAGTAGTAGAGGTGGTCAACTGGCATTATTAAATTACACAATTGATAGGCTTGTAAACAAGAAACTTTTGAATGTAATTACGCTGAGAGGGGCAGCTGGTAGAATGCCTGATCACTACCTTGTGGAGGCGAGGGTGGAGTTGTGGAGGTTTTCGAAGAAGAGACAATGTCAGGGAGAAGAGAATGGTGAGAGTGAGATTAAAAAGGAGACTTGCGTGAAGAATCACCGAGATAGATTGAGTCTAGAATGGCAAAAGGTGAGAGGAAATGACGTGAGGGAAATGGGAGAGGAATGGAAGGTATTTAGGGAAGCAGTGATGGTATGCGCAAAAGATGCATGTGGCATACGAGGTGGGCAGATTAAAAGAGGAAGTGAGTGATGGGATGAAGAAGTAAAGTTGCTAGTAAAAGATAAAAGAGAGGCATTTGGACGGTACTCTCAAGAAAGGAGTGCAAATGAGTGGGAAATGTATAAGAGAAAGCGAAAAGAGATCAAGAGGAAGGTGCAGGAGTTGAGAAAGAGGGCAAATGAGAGTTAGGGTGAGAGAGTATCATGAAACTTTAGGGACACTAAAAATATGTTTTGGAGGGAAGTAAATAATGTGCGAAAGACAAGAGAACAAATGGGGACATCAGTGGAGTAAAAGGGAAAGTGATAACAGATAGTGATCGAGGAGGAGATGGAGTGAGTATTTTGAAGGGTTGTTAAATGGGTTTGATAATAGAGTAGCAGATGTAGGGTGTTTGGTCGGTTGGTGCGCGAAGTAAGAGAGTCATGGAAAGTGATTTGGTGAAAAGAGAAGTGGCGAAAGCCTTGTGGAAGATGAAATCCGGCAAGTCGGCGGGATTACATGGTATTGCAGTTAAATATATCAATAAGGGAGTGACTGTGTTGTTGAGTGGTTGTTGATGATAATTAATGTATATATGGTTGTTTAATTTGTTTATGGATGGGGTTGTTAGGGAGGTAAATGCAAGAGTTTTGGAAAGAGGGGCAAGTATGAAGTCTGTTGGGGATGAGAGAGCTTGGGAAGTGAGTCAGTTGTTGTTCGCTGATGATACAGCGCTGGTGGCTGATTCATGTGAGAAACTGCAGAAGCTGGTGACTGAGTTTGGAAAAGTGTGTGGAAGAAGAAAGTTAAGAGTAAATGTGAATAAGAGCAAGGTTATTAGGTACAGTAGGGTTGAGGGTCAAGTCAACTGGGAGGTAAGTTTGAATGGAGAAAAACTGGAGGAAGTGAAGTGTTTTAGATATCTGGGAGTGGATCTGGCAGCGGATGGAACCATGGAAGCGGAAGTGGATCATAGGGTGGGGGAGGGGGCGAAAATTCTGGGGGCCTTGAAGAATGTGTGGAAGTCGAGAACATTATCTCGGAAAGCAAAAATGGGTATGTTTGAAGGAATAGTGGTTCCAACAATGTTGTATGGTTGCGAGGCGTGGGCTATGGATAGAGTTGTGCGCAGGAGGATGGATGTGCTGGAAATGAGATGTTTGAGGACAATGTGTGGTGTGAGGTGGTTTGATCGAGTGAGTAACGTAAGGGTAAGAGAGATGTGTGGAAATAAAAAGAGCGTGGTTGAGAGAGCAGAAGAGGGTGTTTTGAAGTGGTTTGGGCACATGGAGAGAATGAGTGAGGAAAGATTGACCAAGAGGATATATGTGTCGGAGGTGGAGGGAACGAGGAGAAGAGGGAGACCAAATTGGAGGTGGAAAGATGGAGTGAAAAAGATTTTGTGTGACCGGGGCCTGAACATGCAGGAGGGTGAAAGGAGGGCAAGGAATAGAGTGAATTGGAGCGATGTGGTATACCGGGGTTGACGTGCTGTCAGGGGATTGAATCAAGGCATGTGAAGCGTCTGGGGTAAACCATGGAAAGCTGTGTAGGTATGTATATTTGCGTGTGTGGACGTATGTATATACATGTGTATGGGGGGGGGGGGGTTGGGCCATTTCTTTCGTCTGTTTCCTTGCGCTACCTCGCAAACGCGGGAGACAGCGACAAAGTATAATAAAAAAAAAAATGGATAATGGTGAAGTTCCCGAGGATTGGAGGAATGCGTGTATAATGCCATTGTATAAAGGCAAAGGGGATAAAGGAGAGTGTTCAGACTACAGAGGTAGAAGTTTGTTGAGTATTCCTGGAAAATCATATGAGAGGATATTGATTGAGAGGGCGAAGGCATGTACAGAGCATATGGCATCTATGGATCTGGAGATGGCATATGATAGGGTTGATACAGATGCTATGTGGAAAATCTTAAGAATATATGATGTGAGAGATAAGCAGCTAGAAGCAGTAAAAAGTTTCTATTACGGTTGTAAAGTGTGTGTAAGAGTAGGAAGAGAGGAGAGTGATTGGTTTGCTGTGAAGATCGGTCTGCGGCAAGAGTGTGTGATGTCGCCATGATTGTTTAATATGTTTATGGATGGGGTGGTGAGGGAGATAAATGCAAGAGTTTTGGAGAGAGGGGCGAGTATGCAGTCTGTTGGGGATGAGAGAGCATGGGAAGTGAGTCAGTTGTTGTTCGCCGATAATACAGTACTGGCGGCTGATTCGAATGAGAGTCTGCAAAAGTTAGTGACTGAGTTTGGAAAAGTGTGTTAGAGGAGAAAGTTAAGAGAAAATGCAAATAAAAGCAAAGTTATTTGGTTCAACAGAGTTGAGGGACAAGTTAGTTAGAATGCAAGTTTGACTCGAGAAAAACTGGGGGAAGTGGACTTGGTAGCGATTGGAACCATGGAAGCAAAGGTGAGTCACAGGGTGGGGGAGGGGGTTAAGGTTTTGGGAGCGATGAAGAATGATGTGGAATGAGAACGTTTTCTCAGAGAGCAAAAATGGGTATGTATGAAGGAATAGTGGTTCCAACAATATCATATGGTGACGAATGATAAGCGATATATAGGGTTGTGTGGAGGAGGGTGGATGTGTTAGAAATGAAATGTTTGAGGACTATATGTGGTGTGAGGTGGTTTGATCGAGTAAGTAATGAAAGGGTAAGACAGATGTGTGGTAATAAACAGTGTATGGTTGAGAATGCAGAAGAGGGTGTGTTGAAATGGTATGGACACATGGAGAGAATGAGTAGGGAAAGGTTGACAAAGAGGATATATGTGCCAGAGGTGGAGGGAAGAAGAAGCGAGAGACAAGATTGGAGGTGGAAGGATAGAGTGGAAAAGATTTTGAGCGATTGGGACTTGAACGTCCAGGAGGGTGAAAGGTGTGCACGGAATAGAGTGAATTGGAACGATGTGGTATACCGGGGTCGACGTGCTGTCACTGGACTGAACCAGGGCATGTGTACTTCTAGACCACGATGGAAAATCAAAGCAGGAAATTTAGCTTCAACGCTTTCGTGTATTTCAACTCATCTTCAGAAGCAAATAGTAACGAATAACAAATGATGGAAAATATAGAGGCACCAGTGGATGTTAACAGTAGAGGATTACTTAGTTTATGCAACGTCATCTTTTTTTCAGAGTGATTTGTGCAAGATGGTTGATGACCAGACACACCTGTAGTGACCTGAGTAGTCGGGTCGGGTTTGTAACTCCACGTGTGTTACTATATCACCCTCACTGCCTGCTTCATTACCGTGTGAGTTGTGATCCTCTTAGCATCTACTGGTGTCTCTGCATATTGTCCTCCATCTATGATTTGTTACTACTTACTTCTGAAGATGTGTTGAAATACACTAGAGTGCTTAAGGAATTTTTTGCTACTTTGATTTTCCTTCGTGGTCTGCAAATTCATCTGTGATCGTCACGAGTCTGCTTCGTGAATATATATATATATATATATATATATATATATATATATATATATATATATATATATATATATATATATATATATATAAATATCTTTCATACTGTTCGGCATTTCCCGCGTTAGCGAGGTAGCGTTAAGAACAGAGGACTGGGCCTTTGAGGAAATATCCTCACCTGACCCCCTTCTCAATTCCTTCTTTTGGAAAATTAAAAAAAAAAAAGAAAACGAGAGGGGAGGATTTCCAGCCCCCCGCTCCCTTCCCTTTTAGTCGCCTTCTACGACACGCAGGGAATACGTGGGAAGTATTCTTTCTCCCTTATCCCCAGGGATATATATATATATATATATATATATATATATATATATATATATATATATATATATATATATATCATGTGCGTATATGTGTAAGTGAGTGAATGGACATGGATATTTCTTCGTCTGTTTCCTGACGCTACCTCGCTAATGAGAGGAACGACGGTCAGTATTATAGTGAATGGTCCTTCACTTGACCCTAGCAACAATTAACATACTTGAACCAGAAAATCGTTGAGACATGAAATCTATCTGCACGACAGTAGAAAGGATTTGATTCCTTTTCAAGTATCATTCTTCATCATCTGTAAATGTCTAACATTTACAGGTTTGAGAAACTGCAGCCTAGCCACATTAAGTTACACCGTAGTCTGCCTTACTTAGTTCAGATTTACTCCTTTCATACCACTAATTCTCACCTAGTCTCTCGCTATCATGTTGCCTACTTTAACTGAGATGAATATTAAGTGAATAAAAAAAAGAATTAATCTGCACACCCCTGAAGCAAGCCGTCTTCCTGCCCATATGACAAGCATTCACCTCTCAACAGAAGCTCCCCAATTTCTTGTGGTGTCTCACACCTGATCTTACGAGTATATTCTGATGCAAGTCAGGTCGCTGGGGCTGTGATGTTTACCTTTATGATGGGAACTAAAGCCGTAGTTCTGATACTTCACTTGGAGGCCACCGCTTTAAACCAGGATCCCATGGCTCGTGCCGGGGTCTGTTTTAAAGCTATCTGATACCTCCATGTCTAAATTTGTAATATCTCTCTCCCTTTCCCCGTTACCCAGCCCACAAAATATTATTGCTCGCATTCATAAATATCACATATCCACACACACTTTTATTTCAATCTTTAAACTGACTCCATTTGGAAAGATTCTCCGCTAAACTGGTCTATGTCGTCCGCATGGTAACCATTCCATATGGAAAACTCTGTTCGCTGGTTTAAATATGCTTTCTGTCCCATCCTGTTACGCTTCATTGTCTGTCCATTATATCAGCTACCTTTTGTATCTTGTTCTTGACCTTTAACCATCAAACAAAAGGCCCCAGTAACATATAACCTCTTTTCTAACATTCGAAGCATCTAAGACAAACACCTTTTTAATGTTTTATATACTCGTCAAACAGGCGCATTCCTCGCTGACGTTGTACATCCGTAACCCTCACGCCTTACCACACGGCTCCTTCCTTCTGCTGTATTTGTTCCGTCAGCACCAACGCTGACCTTTCCCCGCCTCAAACGCCATAATAACACAGCCAGCTACACTCCCTGCCCGCCATCCTACATCTTTATATCAATCCACAGCCTGGACGACCTACCTTAATGTTCTCTAACCAATAAACAGATCTCTTAGTAGCTTCCACTATCACCAACCTAAGCTTAGCCATTACCTACTCAGGCTTAAATCTAACCCTTCAACTGTCGCGACCCTATGACCTGGACTTCATGTGGACTAGCACGACTTCCCACATTTCCCTCACATGCTTTTCTTGATGTATTTCTAACTTTTACCTTCTCTTTCAATCCAGTTCTTCATGTTTGTCTTCTATTTCTGGTTCTTAACCACACTCAGGTTCCAGTGTCCCTTTGAGGCCGTTACCACCTGGCCAAGAATTTGTTTGCTTACAAGCCAAGCTTATCTTGACAATCGCATTCAAAACATTTAATTTTCAGACTTTTCTTTCCATCAAACTGTTAACATATGCGAAATTAATTCTACGGATATTGCAAAATATGCATTCGATGACTGCTAACCCTCCCACACACGAAAATTGTGGTAAGTTCCCATTTAGTCATCCCGGGCTCCTCAACTGAGCAATGAACGGATCCCTGTGTTGGTGTTTGTCCATCTCCACTCACCAGATGCTTTCTAACTCAGGTTAGGCTGAGAGCGGATCTGTACGATACAAAACAATTTACTAAACCTTACTGCGGTCTGGCTAACCTTTGTCTTCTGCTACGGTAACATGTACAGCAGCTGGAGGCCTAATCGTTGGGTCGTATGGTATAACGTAAGTATGACGTAACTGTTCTCGTGAACTGTCTGCGTGTGTCACCACACTCAAGGTTTTGTGCCCGTGCACGCGTTAGGCTGCTGCTTTCCACAGCTTGTGTGTGGAGACCGGCCGCTCGAGGACTAGCTGTTATGATGCCTTCATCCCTAGAACAGCAAAGATGTGTAGTTCTATCTTCTTTTGTTTTCCTACCTTTATATACCCTTTCTCCCTTTAAGAGCCAGGTCTATGTACAAACACTCGCGGAGCTCTGGTGAGCCTCTGCTTTCTCGGTCTTTAACTTTTTTCTTCCAAGCGAATCGGCCATGATTGGAGTATGTTATTTGCCTCTGTCAAGGTCACTATATGAAATAAAAAAAACTCGGGCGTTTCGAAGATGCGCATAACACGCCGTTGGCAACGAATCCCTTACCCCGGAATCGATTTCCGGCACGAATGGCATCTAGTTGATCATGTTTTCTTTTGTTTTGATAAATAAATGGCATCAACTTCGAACAGGGTGAAGGACAACAGCTGAGACAGATACTGCCTTTAACGGCTCGTAACTCTGCTCGAGCCCCGCCAGGGGCGTCCACGTCTAGGGACTTGGGTCTCACGAACAGGCCACCGGCTTACCAGGAGGCAGTCCTTATACTTTACGAATGTAGCCTTATTTTGTCTGCTCATACTCGCCTTTCCCATCTTTTCGAAGGAGCGTCAGGAACTTAGGCGTTGAAGAAAACTCCTCGATTGTTTGATCTTTTCTTTTATGCTAGATGAGAAGGTACGGGCAACTGAACACTCTGATCAAAACCATGTCATTAACGATCTATCTATCTATCTATCTATCTATCTATCTATCTATTTATCTATCTATCTATCTATCTATCTATCTATCTATCTATCTATCTATCTATCTATCTATCTATATATATATATATATATATATATATATATATATATATATATATATATATATATATATATATATATACACTAGCTTAAATACCTAATTCATCGACCAGTCCCTCGGCGAGGATGAACAGTTTGGGTTGACTGCGGACAAACCGCTGCCACCTGGAATTCGAACCTATGCGGGCTCGCCCCCGCGCGACCCGCAAATGTTAGAAAGTTTTAATACAGGAGGGGAGATTTACAGCCTCCCTTTCCTACCCCTCTTCGTCGCCTTGTATGACGGGCAGGATATAGCAGTACGTGGGCAGGAGCCTCGCTCGCCTCTCCCCCGGAGATCAAACATAAGGACTAAGCATCAAGTTCAGACAGCGCAGGGCGGAAGGTGGCTGTGTCGTGGTGCGGCGGCGGTGGCACCACACTGCAGGTGAGGCGCATTAAAGTCGACCGGGTGGAGGGGGCCGGCCTGGCCTCACGGCAACCTCTTGCACACACACACACACACACACACACACGGACGCATCGTTGGCTTCCACGGACGTATAGAAGGACACGCGGGAGTCACTGGACGAATAGATGAATGAAAGGACATTAGGAGAGGACAGACATGAGCACGACCATACACAGTCAGCCATGCCAGCTGATGTTCACTGTGGACGTTTCTCGTACCGTCTCAGGTGACTGATTGCCCTATGCCTTCCCCTCATCCCGCCACAATTGTTATATATGACACATCTGACACGACCAACACACCTGACTCGACACAGCCTCCTCACCTGACCCCTACCCACAGCCAGGGTGTGAGGCCCATGTTACGATCTCCTGATGCGTCACATGATGACGTCAAGAGCAGAAAGTTTCCCAACACTCAAATATCTGACGGCCAAATATTCAAGGACTCAGCTTTCAGACGGTAGAATAAGGTATATACCTTGATATTTCTCAGTCAAATATCCAACGCTCAAGTGTCCAGCTGATAAACATCTAGATATTCAGGTATCTGACGGCCAAATATCAAACGGACAAATATCATCGACAGTCAAATATCCAACGGTCAAATATCCCCTTTAGTGTCGACCACCTGATATCTCCTTTAACACCAACCTTCTCTTGGAAGTCCCTTTAATATCAAGGTTCCCCTGGCCTCCCCTTTAATGGCAACCTCTTCTGGTCTTCCCTTTAGTTGTTCCATTAGATAACACAGTCTACAACAGGCACCAGTACTACCCACCCATTAGGTCGACCCATTGTTGATGAACAGCCATCGTGTTGCCATTAGATTTAACGCCTTATGTTACTCTGGACATCACCTCTTAAATTCACACGGAACCATGGAACTAAAGGTTATGTGTCTTACCGTCACCCTTGATGGCTAAGGCGCCCGTAGCACCTCAGCCTTCAGTGAGCGTCAATAACACGACCGTAAGTGCTGAGGACGACTCTCCCCTCGACACGGTCCGTCGGAGCCCCTCCTGACATCCGACACGGTTGGTCGTAGCCCCTTGCTGACGTCTGACACGGTCGGTCGTAGCGTTGCCCCTCTCCCTCTGGAGAGAGAGAGAGAGAGAGAGAGAGAGAGAGAGAGAGAGAGAGAGAGAGAGAGAGAGAGAGAGAGAGAGAGTTGTGTAATGCGGCGAGTTAGTGGTGATGGGATGTTGAGTCCCACACTGGCGAGAAGCCATCCAAGTAGCAGTAAACAAGCCGGCTCCCTCCCATGTTTCCTGACGAGGCTTAATACTGGTGAGAAACCTGACAAGACTTTATACTGGTGAAGAACCTGACGAGGCTTTCTGTCGGCGAGAAATCTGACGAGGCTCTATACTTGTGAGAAACCTGATGAGGCTTTATACAGGTGACAAACCAGAAGAGGCTTTATACTAGCTAGAAACCTGACGAGATTTTATACTGGCTAGAAACCTGACGAGGTTTTGTGGTGGTCAGAAAACTAAGGAAGCTTTCTATTGACTAGAAACCTGACGATCCTTTATACTGGTCAGAAAACTGACGAGGCTTTATTCTAGTGAGAAACCTGACGAGGTTTATGCCGGTGAGAAATCCCCATGTCGAATCTCAAGTACACATGAATCTTTAGATACCAAACTCTTAAACACGAGAGTATGACTCTTGAGCACGATGGTACGACCCTTGAACACGACGATGCGACACATGAGCACGTTGATGTGGCTCTTGAGCACAACAATGCGACATACGGAAACGACGGAGCGATCTGTAGGTATAATGGATAACCTGGCCTTTGACCTGACCTCTGTGGATCATTCAAAAGGCCAGACCGACATACCAAAGGGTCGTATCTTTATACTATCGCAATCAGAGGGTAAATCTGAAAGTATACCCTATTATTTAAGTGACCTAAAGTCTACAAAGACAACTCAGTATTATCTATTTGCACATTCTCTGTTATTTCTGTTTTTTCTTCTTACTAACATAGCAAGATACGTGGTGAAAGAATATAGTCGCTTTAACGAAGCTCCTGAAATACCTTAAACCAACTTCACAACACTACCAAAATACATAGATGCATTTTTGAATGTGTAGATAAAGAGATATTTTTTTCATTATACTTAACCGCCGTCTCCCGCGTCAGCGAGGTAGCGCAAGGAAACAGACGAGGAATGGCACAATCCACCAACATACACATGTATATACATAAACGCTCAGACACGAACATATACATACCTATACATTTCAACGTATACATACAGATACATACACAGACATATACATATATACTCATGTACATATCCCTACTTGCTGCCTTCATTCATTTCCGTCGCCACCCCGCCACACACGAAATAGCATCCCCCCACCTTCCAGGGTGGCAGCGCCAGGAACAGACAAAAAATGCCACATTCGCTCGCACTCAAGTCTCTAGATGTCATGTATAATGCACCGAAACCACAGCTCCCTTTCCACATAAAGGCCCCACTGACCTTTCCATGGTTTACTCCAGACAGTTCACATGCCCTGGTTCAATCCATTGACAGCACGTCGACCCCGGTATACCACATCGTTCCAATTCACTCTATTCCTTGCACACCTTTCACCCTCCTGTATGTTCAGGCCCCGATCGTTCTAAATCTTTTTCACTTCATCCTTCCACCTCCAATTTGGTCTCCCACTTCTCCTTCTTCCCTCCACCTCTGACACATATATCCTCTTTCTCAATCTTTCCTCACTCATTCTCTCCATGTGACCAAACCATTTCAAAACATCCTCTTCTGCTCTCAACCACACTCTTTTTATACCACACATCTCCCTTACCCTTTATTACTACTCATCAAACCACCTCACACCACATATTGTCCTCAAACATCTCATTTCAAGACATCCACCCTCTCCGCACAACTCTATCTTAGCCCACCCTCGCAACCATATAACATTGTTGAACCCTATTCTTCAAACATACCCATGCTGGAAAGTCCGACCCACACATTCTTTCAGTTCCAGAACTTATCGCACCCCTCCTCCAGGACACGCTTCAGCTTCATGGTTCATCCCTGGCAATCCACTCCGTATCTAAACTCACTCTCTTTTCCCATTCACTTATTCCTTGCAGCCCTCACCCTCTGACTATAACCATTGCTCTATCAAAACTTCGTTTCCTTCACATTCATTAATCAAATTACATAAAATCAGTACTGGTATATATAATTACAACAGTTAAGGCAATAATCAATTATACAGTCAGTCTAAGAATATAGTTATTAGCAATATAAATAATGCTTTCTGATTTCGCATGCAGGTAGGTCAAGAAATCCGATGGAAAGAATACTTTCACACGCTTCCCAGTTCAACGACTATAGACGGACGGGTATAACACGTCCACTTGATCTACTTTAAAGGAAAAGTTAAAATTATTAAATAATATTTATTTACTATACTTTATTTAGTTTATTATTACATTATATTATATAATTACTACAGTATCATATTATATAATATATATTATATAGTAATAATATATATATAGATATAATATATATTATATAAATTATACTTATAATATATATATAATATATATATATATAATATATTATATATATAGTTAGTTTGGTTGTGTCCTGAGTGCCGCAAAGAATAGAGCGCCGATACATCACATCTGTAAAATCACATTTCCACTACCGAACCAACTCTTACATTGTGCTGCGAGTAACCCGCCACCCATACACAAAACCAACAACAAGCCACATCTTCGCACTCACTTCCTGCTGTCATTGTATATAAGCACCGGAAAAACAAATCATGTCGTTTACTTTCCCATCAATGGAAACCAACACAATCCTTCCCACTATGGTTCCTAGCTCAGACCTTAACTAGTAAATCCTGTTCATTCATTGAGTAGAGCAGGCACGTCGACATACACCGCCGTTACCACATGTATCTAAATCTTACCTATCTTGACATCAGCTTGTCAATCTGTATGTATCAGGCCGAGTGACGTCAAAATCTTTTTCACATCCCATCTTTCCACCACAATTGTTTCCCACTTCCTCCTCGGTTGTCCACCGACACATATATCCTCTTGGTCAATCTTTCCTCACTCATTCTCTCCCATGTGACCAAACCATTTCAAAACACCCTGTTCTGTTCTCTCAACTACACTCTTTTTATTACCACACATCTCCCTTACCCTATTATTACTTACTCAATCAAACCACCTCACACCACATATTGTCCTCAAACATCTCATTTCCAGCACATCCACCCTCCTCCGCACAACTCTATCCATAGCCCACGCCTCGCAACCATATAACATTGTTGGAACCACTATTCCTTCAAACATACCCATTTTTGCTTTCCGAGATAATGTTCTCGACTTCCACACATTCTTCATCGTTCCCAGAACTTTCGCCCCCTCCCCCACCCTGTGATTCACTTCAGCTTTCATGGTTCCATCCGCTGCCGAATCCACTTCCAGATATCTAAAACACTTCACTTCCTCCAGTTTTTCTCCATTCAGACTTACTTCCCAGTTGACTAGTCCCTCAACCCTACTGAACCTAATAACCTTGCTCTTATTCACAATTACTCTCAGCTTTCTTCTTTCACACACTTTACCAAAACTGGTAGAACATCAAAGATTACAAGAAAATCAAGTACTGGGTATCTGTATCAAGTAATTACGAACAGTTTGAGGAAGCAGCAATACATCAATTAATCACCAGTAACAGCTCTAAGAATAGTGTGTCTCAGGCAATATAAATAATGCAATAATTACTGTAAATTTGAATGCTCAGGTAGGTCTAAAAATTATTCCTGGTGATAGGGGAGAAAGAATACTTTCCACGCATTCCTCACGTGTCGTAGAAGACGACTAAAGGGGACGGGAGCGGGGGGCTGGAAACCCTCCCCTACTTGTATTCTAACTTTCTAAATGGGGAAACAGGATATATATATATATATATATATATATATATATATATATATATATATATATATATATATATATATATATATATATATATATATATATATATATATATATATATATATATATATATATATATATATATATATATATATATATATATATATATATATATATATATATATATATATATATATATATATATACATGTATATATTATATATATATATATATATATATATATATATATATATATATATATATATATATATATGTGTGTGTGTGTGTGTGTGTGTGTGTGTGTGTGTGTGAAAGAATGAGGAAAGTGGATACAGTCAAGTCTGTCAAAAGTCACATTTCCATATCTCAAGAACCAAAAACTCTTAAAATCTTGTCTGGGTAACCCCCCACCCCAACACACACACACACACACACACACACACACACTACACCTCCTGCAGTCGTCAGTTTTTTATAAGACGGATAATCAAAATATATCAATAGTGTCCTATGTGTGGTAGTTTCCATCATATGTTGTAAAAGACAACATAGCCCTTCCCCGACGTACTGTTCCTAGTAACACTATGTAATGTAAATCTGTTTTCTATCTGAGTAGAGCAGAGATCTGTCTGTACATACAGGCCTTTACATGAACATCTAAATCTTTACTACAGTCAAGGCTGGTAACGTATGTACACCAGGCAGAGTGACGTGTACAAACCATAAATCATTTAGTATACACAATCTTTGACGTCATAATTTATGCCAACAACGAACTCTGTTATACCGCACTTTGCAGGCCGCGTCGAGTGTGTGGGTCGTGCTCTCCTGTGCACACACCGCCAGACGTGGTAAATACTCTCTGATAACAGCACACTTGACCACCAGGGACAACACTGCACGTTGGGAAGAGAAGGAGAACTGATAGATGATCAGAGATCTTGTAAGAGTTCCATTACCCTTTGAAGCAGGTTGAATGAACCATATATTTCGTTTAGCTGCTTGAGTACGACGTAACGACCCTTGGTTATGATGGCTTTTGCCTTTGACCTTACCCTTGAGGGGCAGGTCAAAGGCGCGGCTCTCAATAGCCTAAAGGGTCGTATGTTCGTGCTCAGGACGTAACCAAGTTGCTTCATCAAAGATTAGAGTTATAATGTCACCCTTGGTCGTCCACTGGGATAAGGTATATCATATGATTATGGTTCGAGAATCCTCGTCACTTCCATCACAGCTTGACGAAGTCTACGTCTCTCCTGCCCACACACCCTTCCGTCCCACAGTGTTGACATCACACTACGGCTGTCACTGGCTATCAGAGTGAGGCCTCCTCCATAGCGCCGGTGTTGCTGTAGCAATTATGAGGAAAAGACTCACACGTTTTCAAAGCTGTGGATCTGTACAAGATATGAGAGGCAGGGACTCGGGGAAAGCGGTCATGAGAACGCGTCCAGAGAAGGGTTGCATTCCAAGGCAATTTCTTTTTTAGTTATGGTCTGTATGGTGGTAGTGATGATGGTGTGGGGGGACAGACTGCTGCTCAGGAGAGGGTGGGGCTCCCGGGCCTCCGTGATGGATCCTCACCACTCCTTCAGCACCCCTCATTCCCCCGTGTGTGTGTGTGTGTGTGTGTGTGTGTGTGTGTGTACACAATTACCCATCTGTAACAACTTATTTGTACTGTATGGGGAGGGAGAAATACGCTCGTGAGGCACCATCTCTTGAACATTCATTTCTGTCATACAACTTTTCAGCCTTGTGTATGTTGTCCACAGTTACTATATCCTCATTCCGGTCATCCTGTGCATCCTCTAGTCTTATACTGTAAGAGAACTTCTGTATATCTTTTTTACAAGCTTCTTGTTTACATATCATGTTATGTACTCTAGTTGTCTTGCTTCTACAACTTTCTTCTTCCTACAACTTGCTCCTACAACTCTCTGCGTCATCATTCTGGTTAAAAGACTTATAGTTTGTGATCAAGTCATCTCTCACTCTTCTCGTTTTCGTAGTGGGAACATTTAGAGCGCCTAGTCTTTCCCTCTAAATCAGCTCTCTTAAGTCTTGTACCATCTTTTTCTTTTCTTTTTCCTATACCTTTTCTAGAAATAAGCTCTGCTTCTTCAGTTGTGGTGGCCAAACCTGAGAATCATATTTAAGTTTTGGTTTTATGAAGGATGTGACCAACTTGTGAATATTTTCATAGCCATTTACATAAATACTGTTCTAATTTTTTTGCCAACACAGAAAGTTTATCTCCTTTACTATTTTCCTAATGTAGGACTCTGGCGATAGGCTATGGACGATGTGAACTCCTAAGTCCCTCTCACATACAGATTCCTTTAGCTTATTTCTTGCCAGATAATATTCATACTGAGGCCTTCTTTCACTGTGTTCCATTCCCATTACTTTCCACTTACTCGGATTGAATTTCATCACCAATATGTAAGACCGACTTCAGGAGTTTGTGTAGGTCACCTTGCAAGTTAATACAGTCCTCCTCGCTTTTTATTTTCGTCATCAGCTTGGCATACTTGGCTGACATGACCAGGTAGGTAGGAGTCCACTCCTTCGGGCACGTCAGTGTATGATTACTATTTGCGTGTTACGGGGTTTCAAAGTCGTATTACCGTGTTTCTTCATATTATCAATGTATATATGTATGTAGATATGTATGTGATTATGTGTTTGTGTTTGTGTGTACAAAATCTTGCTACCGTAACATTTGCTTGTACTTTGGCAAAGTTGTATATTTTCTGTAGATCAAAAACAACTGTTTATCCTGGACTCGAGCGCCTGAAGCCATCAGAAGCGAGTTCAGCAACCCTCCGCCAGGGGTCTTGGTGCGTCTGGCCACTTAGACCTGTGTTTATCAACAACAGCTGATGATGGTTGTGAGGTGCACGTGAGGAGGGAACATGCTAATAACCCCTGTGGCCCTGCGTATACTGCTCGTGTGTACGCCAGTGTATTGGGTATACAGTGTAGTGATTGTAATGCGTATGCCCTCAACGAGATAATTTGGCCATGATTAAGTGACGAATCAGTTGTAGCAGGAGGCGAACCACACGCCGTAGTCTCACGGTATAAAACTCGACCTCACATTCATCATAAATTCTCATCAGTCTTGAGATCGTGGGTTCGAATCACAAACTTACATATTACATTGTCTTTAATCCGTGGCGTGTGGAGCGTGTTGCTTGTTACGAGTGCTCTAATGTAAATATACCCCCGAGGCTGTGTGGGAGCTGGGGCGTGGAGGAACCCCTGCCAGACTGGTGTGGGACCTGGGATACAGAGGAACCCAAGCCAGATCACAAAGCAGCATAAGACAACAGACCCTGCCAGAGACCCTTCACCCCGACAACAACAGCCAATCAGGTAAGTGACGTAGAAAACGGTTGAAAAAGACGTAATTAGCGTAGCCGTCCATCAGGTGGATGTGAGACCTGGCCTCACACACATCAGGACTCCCTCACGGAAGCAGGAACTCTCGAGTGACGTCCTCGCATGTCATTCGCCCAAGCTGGTGACGTCCCCGGCTGTGGTAGCTCCATTGGGTGACATCCCCGGCTGTGGCAGCCACAAGGATGACATCCCCTGTTGTGGTGGTACCAGCAGGTGACACCACTGGCTGTGCGGCCCCAGTGGGTTACGTCCCGGCTATGGTAGCTTCAGGGGGTGACATCCACGGCTGTAGCAGCCCCAGCGATGACGTCTCCGTCTTTGGTACGTCACCCCCTGGCGTAGCAGTATCCGAGGGTGATGATGTCCTCGAATGTTAGAGTCCCAGAGGGTGATGTCCCCGTGTGTGATAGCCCCGGTGGTGACGTCCCCGAACGTGTCACCCCCAGTGGGTGACGTCCTTGGCGGTGGCAGTCCCAGTGGATGATGTCCCCCGAGTGAGGCAGCCCCAGCGGTTAGGTCCCTGGACGTGGCAGCCCCAGCGAGTAGTGTCCCTGTGTGTGGCAGCCCCAGCGAGTGACGTCCCTGGGTGTGGCAGACCCAGCGAGTGACGTCCCTGGGTGTAGCAGCCCCAGCGCATGACGTCCTCGGGTGTGGCAGGTCTGGCGGGTGAAAGACTCCCCACTTCACTCACACATCGACAAACGACTCTTCTCATATTGATAACAGTCTCACGTCTCTGCCGCTGTGAGCGACGCGTCGAGACAGTCGTGTCAGCCTCGTTGTCTCACGAGACAAATTTAGATAGTTTTGGTGTTCCGATAATGGCACTGTTGATAATGATGTTGTGACGTGAGAAAATCATCGTTCTCTCTCTCTCTCTCTCTCTCTCTCTCTCTCTCTCTCTCTCTCTCTCTCTCTCTCTCTCTCTCTCTCATTAATTAATTCCTACCTACTTACCCACTCGACTGTCTTCTGTCTTGGTGGGCCCCAACAGCGTACAGGAAGCCTGTTACTTCCACTGGAGGGGATCACAGTTCATAAGATATGGTCAGTGTGTGTGTCTATGTGGGGCGAGTAATGGACAATTGAACAGCAAGTGTTCAGTGTGTTCATTGTGGTAGACGGATCGTGGGAAGGAAGGGTCGTAAGATATGTTGAACTGGTATTTGTGATGTAGTGTTGGGTGATGGCCAAGCGCAGTGGAGCATATGCAATACGCATTTGTCTGGGAAGCGTAGTTTCAGATGGGCGTATAAGTGGCTGGCTGACATTAAAGACTGAGTTGGGAGGGCGGCTGTTCAGATCATGTCGCGTCATTTTTGTGTGCATATGATTTATTAGTATTGTAATTGTTGTGGGAAGGGGGGGGGGGGTTAGAAACTGTTTATAGGTTGCTGAAGTGTGAAACAGGAGGGATTTTTTTTTATTCATCCTTGGGGGGGTAGGTGGTTATGGAGTAGTTTGGATTGAAAGGGTCTCGCGCAGTCGCAACGAACTGAGTGCTGAGCATGTTGAGCTGGGACTGTACTGGAAGGAAATTTGTTTCGTTACGTAAGTGCAGGATGTTTGTGGCTGACAGGCAGCAGATGATTGTTCTGACTGCTCTTTTATGTGTAGTTTGCAACTTTGTTGAGTTTGGTATCGAAAGGGATGATAACCGAGCGATGAGTAGTTTGGCCGTTGTATTGTTTTTATGTGAGACATTTTTCAGTGCTACCAGAACCTTCGAATCCTTCCCACCCCCACCCACGCTGACTCACGTCCGCTTCCATGGCTCCAGTTTAAGCCATGTCCACTCTCAGATATCTAAAACACTACAATTCCTCTAATTTCTCTCCATTCAAATCCACGCCCCATCTAACCTTTCAATATACCTTGCTTAATCTAATAACTTGTTGATATTCGCATTTACACTCACCTTCCTCCTTTCACATATTCTTCCAAAGTGTCACCAACTTCAGCAGTTTCGTACTCGAATCCGCCACTAGCGCTGTGTCATCAGCAAACAATAACTGACTCACTTCCCAGGCCTTCATCCCCATCAGACCATACTCGCCCCTCTCTCCAAGGCTCTTGCATTTACCTCTCTTAGTAACCACCCCATCCATCAACAAATCAAACAGCATGCTAACCATTCACTCTCTGTTCCTACACGTACACACAGCCTCACTACCTAGATAAAATCTTTTCACTGCTTCATGTGGCTTTCCTCTAACACCATATGTTCTTAAAACCTTTCACAAAGTATCTATATCAACCCGATCAATATGCTTTCACCAGATCCATAAATGCCACATACAAGTCCATCTGTTTTTCTAAGTATTTCTCACATACATTCTTCAAAGCAAGCACCTGATGCACACATCCTCTACCACTTCTGAAACCACACTGTTCTTCCCCAATCTGATGCTATGCACATACCTTTACTCTCTCAGTCACTAATGTCACATACAACTAACTAGGTACACTTAACAAACTTATCGTCTGTAATTTGAACACACTCTTTTATCCCCCTTGTCTTTACAGTGGCACTATACATGCATTCCGCCAATCCTCAGGCACCTCATTATGATTCTTACATATACTGAAAATCTTAACTAACCAACTAACCAATCAACAACACAGCCATCCTCTTTATTGATAAATTCAACTGCAATACCATCCACTCCAGCCGCTTTGCCACATTTCACCTTATGTAAGGCTTTCACCATCTCATCTTTCTTCACCAAACCACTCTCCTTGACTCTTTTACTTTGCATACCACTCCGAACCAAACACCCTACATCTGCCAACCTATCTTCAAGGACATTCACAATCCTTCACTATACTCACTCCATCTCCTCACTTTATCACTACCTGTTTCCAATTCCCCATTTGTCCCCTTCAT
Organism: Panulirus ornatus; assembly: GCF_036320965.1. Classification (NCBI taxonomy): domain Eukaryota; kingdom Metazoa; phylum Arthropoda; class Malacostraca; order Decapoda; family Palinuridae; genus Panulirus; species Panulirus ornatus. The sequence continues at coordinate 27,673,295 of NC_092279.1, forward strand.
CAATGGTCCCATTTGTTCTTTTGTTTTTCGCACACTATTAATCTCCTTCCAGAACATCTTATTCTCCCTAAAGTTTACTGGTACTCGCTCACCCTAACTCATTTGCCCTCTTTTTCAGTCCCTGGATCCTGATCTTGACCCTGCCGTTTTTTCTTACACATCTCCCAATCATTTGCCCTCCTTTCCTGTAAATATCGCCCATATACCTCTTTCTTCTCTTTTACTAGCAAATTTACTTTGTCATCCACCAACTCATTTCCCTTTCTAATCAACCCAACTCCCACTTTACGTATGGCACCTGCATCTCTCGCATTTACCAGCACTGCGTCCTTTAATACCTGTCAGTCTTCACCCCCTACCTCCAGCTTCGCTTACTCTCACTTTTGCCATACTACCCTCAGTCTCTCCTGATATTTCCTCTCAGGTCTCTTTTCCAAGGACATGTACTCACACCACTATCTTTTCACCTATAATTCCTCTTCGAAAACCTCTACGAATCTTCACCTTCGCCTCCACAAGGTGATGATCATACATCCTACCGGCTGTCTCTCTCAGAACATTCACATTCAAAAGCATCTCTTTTGCTCGCCTATCAGTTAGTATTTAATCCAATAATGCCACTGACCATCTTTACTAATCTCAACATATACTTGTGTATGTCCCTCTTTAAACCAGATGTTCTCAATCACCAATCTTTTTCCGCACACAACACAAGCTCTTCACCATTTCCATTCATAATACTGAATACTCATACCATCATTTATACCTTCAATCGCCACGTTACCCCGTGCATTCAAATCACTCATCACAAATACCCGGTCTCTTGCATCAAAACTGACACACTGACTCAGCTGCTCCCAAAACACTTGCCTCTCATGATCTTTCTTCTCATGGCCAGGTGCATAAGCACTAATAATCACAAATCTGTCGCCATCGACTTTCATTCTTACCCACATCAATTAGAGGTCACTTCTTTACATTCTGTCACACACTCCAACAACTGTTTCAGGAGTAGTGCTTCCCCTTCCTTAGCTCTTGCCCTCTCATCAACCCCTGACTGTACTCCTAAGACATTTCCAAACCGTTCTTCTTTACCCTTGAGCTTCGTTTCACCCAGAGCCACAATATCCATGTTTCTTTCCTCAAACATACTACCTATCTCTTCTTCCTCTGATCTTGTTTAAATCCACACACATTGAGACACCCCAGCGTGAATCTTCATGAAAGATGAGCACTCCCTACTTGACACCTGTTTCATCTTTTAGAAATTGAGATACAAGAAGGGATGGGGGTTCTAGCCCCTTCGCTGACGCCCCTTTAGTCGCCCTCAAGGACACGTAGGCACGGAGGTAGAATTCATTCACCCCTACCAGAATTCTCTGGTGAGTTTTTAATTAAGATATTCTTCATAGATTTGTTATTGCTGTAGGTTACATTTACATTAAAGGATTTAAGCAACCTGGAAAGGAATGTAGAATTATCACTAAAATGGAGAACTAATAGAGTCTTGGTATCAAGGGGAGGTTTGGGCTTAACTCTACAAAGTTATTTCTTTGCCAGCTTAAGAGATTTATCAGTGAAACATCTGAGATACTTTAACTTCAGCTCTCACGGTGCCATCCACTGCCGTGTCCACTGCCAGGTACTGAAGCACTCTACATCCTCCAGGTCTTCCTCATTCAAACCGACCCATAAATCCTCCTGTCCTGACTCACTGCTGCAACTTATTACCTTAAACATTTTACCTCGTCTCACAGCACATCATTTCCTGATGGAAGAATGAGGACAGGACGACGTCAGAATATTCATCAGCGTGTTACTGACGGAGGGTCAGGTGGCCCTGCCTTACCCAACGCCACCTAGAGACATGGTTACAACACATACGGAACTCAGTTTAGTGTTCTCACGGGCGAGTGTTGTACTTCCGGAGGATGTTGCTGCGCTGGTCAGCGTGACCTAGCGATCGAACACCTCCACCCAGGCAACACCTACGTCGGGTCAGTAACACAACAAGTCTGGGAAGAACACAGAAAGACAAGTCACCTGCCGCTGGGAAGTCCGTGTGTGGGGCGTGACGTGCAGGGCAGGACGACCCACCTTGACGTGGATGTTGTAGACGGTGTGGACGTGATGTGTCCAACTGTCCACGATCGTATGTAGTGAGAGCGGCTGAGGATGAGCTCGAGCGTAGAACACAACCAAGATGTAGACGACGAAGTGGAACGCTCAGGGCGGTAGAACTGTACGTCCTCTACCCAGTACACGTCAAGACAAGAAACACACACACAGACACACACATACACTCACACACACACGTGGGAAGACACCAAATACGTTCAGACAGTGAGACGTGCTCAGACACAGAAAAGTACAGATAAAGATACATATACATGCATACATACACAAACACACACATACATACATACATACATACATACATACATACATACATAAATACATACACACATACATACATACATACATACATACAAGGTCACACATACATACATACATACATACATACATACATACATACATACATACATACCTCGCAAACGCGGGAGACAGCGACAAAGTATAAAAAAAAAAAAAAAAAAAAAAAAACATAAATACATACATACATAAATACGTACATACATACATACATACATACATACATACATACATACAAGGACACACATACATACATGCATACATACATACATACATACATTCATACATACATACATACATACATACATACATACATACATACATACATACATACATAAATACATACATACATAAATACACACATAAATACATACATACATAGATACAAGGACACACAGACAGATACATACAGACACAAACGTACAGCAGGAGACGTCGTCCAGGTCTGTTGTTTACATATTGCGTCAAGCCCTTTGGGAGGGGAGGGGGTGTGGGGCGGGTGGGGGGGTGTTCATTTAAGGTGTGGGTCCCCCTGCTCTGGAGGCGGTGGGGGGGGGGGGGGGAGTGGGTCACGTGAGGCCAGCCGCCGGTGGGTGGGTCAAGTGAGGCCAACCGCCGGTGGGTGAGTGGGTCAGTGCGGGCCAAGCATGACCCGCCCACCGCCTGATGGCCGTCCCCCCCCCCCCCCCCCACCCCTGTATGCTGTATTTCCCTCACTTGTGCCCATTCCTTCTTGCCCCACGTCCCCTCCCTCACAACCTCTCACCATCCCCACCTCGCCCCCATCGGTACTCCATCAACCCCCCCCCCCTCCCACCTGCCCACCAGCCCACCTGCCCACCTGCCCTACATCACAGGAGCGATGCCTCTTACTAAACAGCCATTCCATTAATAATCATGTTATTATCACATCACAGATAAGAACTTACTAGTTCTAAATTTATGAACGAATATCCGAATATTTCATCAAGATCACCCAGCAGATAGTGGTGGTGATGTAGGGTCTTCACCCGGACCATCCTGCTGGTGGTGGTGATGTAGGGTCTTCACCCGGACCATCCTGCTGGTGGTGGTGATGTAGGGTCTTCACCAGGACCATCCTGCTGGTGGTGGTGGTGATGTAGGGTCTTCACCCGGACCATCCTGCTGGTGGTGGTGATGTAGGGTCTTCACCCGGACCATCCTGCTGGTGGTGGTGATGTAGGGTCTTCACCAGGACCATCCTGCTGGTGGTGGTGGTGATGTAGGGTCTTCACCAGGACCATCCTGCTGGTGGTGGTGGTGATGTAGGGTCTTCACCAGGACCATCCTGCTGGTGGTGGTGATGTAGGGTCTTCACCAGGACCATCCTGCTGGTGGTGGTGATGTAGGGTCTTCACCAGGACCATCCTGCTGGTGGGGGTGATGTAGGGTCTTCACCCGGACCATCCTGCTGGTGGTGGTGATGTAGGGTCTTCACCAGGACCATCCTGCTGGTGGTGGTGATGTAGGGTCTTCACCAGGACCATCCTGCTGGTGGGGGTGATGTAGGGTCTTCACCAGGACCATCCTGCTGGTGGGGGTGATGTAGGGTCTTCACCCGGACCATCCTGCTGGTGGTGGTGATGTAGGGTCTTCACCAGGACCATCCTGCTGGTGGTGGTGGTGATGTAGGGTCTTCACCAGGACCATCCTGCTGGTGGTGGTGATGTAGGGTCTTCACCCGGACCATCCTGCTGGTGGTGGTGGTGATGTAGGGTCTTCACCCGGACCATCCTGCTGGTGGTGGTGATGTAGGGTCTTCACCAGGACCATCCTGCTGGTGGTGGTGATGTAGGGTCTTCACCAGGACCATCCTGCTGGTGGTGGTGATGTAGGGTCTTCACCAGGACCATCCTGCTGGTGGTGGTGATGTAGGGTCTTCACCAGGACCATCCTGCTGGTGGGGGTGATGTAGGGTCTTCACCAGGACCATCCTGCTGGTGGGGGTGATGTAGGGTCTTCACCAGGACCATCCTGCTGGTGGTGGTGATGTAGGGTCTTCACCAGAACCATCCTGCTGGTGGTGGTGATGTAGGGTCTTCACCAGGACCATCCTGCTGGTGGTGGTGATGTAGGGTCTTCACCAGGACCATCCTGCTGGTGGTGGTGATGTAGGGTCTTCACCCGGACCATCCTGCTGGTGGGGGTGATGTAGGGTCTTCACCAGGACCATCCTGCTGGTGGTGGTGGTGATGTAGAGTCTTCACCCGGACCATCCTGCTGGTGGTGGTGATGTAGGGTCTTCACCAGGACCATCCTGCTGGTGGTGGTGATGTAGGGTCTTCACCAGGACCATCCTGCTGGTGGGGGTGATGTAGGGTCTTCACCCGGACCATCCTGCTGGTGGTGGTGATGTAGGGTCTTCACGAGGACCATCCTGCTGGTGGTGGTGATGTAGGGTCTTCACCAGGACCATCCTGCTGGTGGTGGTGATGTAGGGTCTTCACCAGGACCATCCTGCTGGTGGGGGTGATGTAGGGTCTTCACCAGGACCATCCTGCTGGTGGTGGTGGTGATGTAGGGTCTTCACCAGGACCATCCTGCTGGTGGGGGTGATGTAGGGTCTTCACCAGGACCATCCTGCTGGTGGTGGTGATGTAGGGTCTTCACCAGGACCATCCTGCTGGTGGTGGTGATGTAGGGTCTTCACCAGGACCATCCTGCTGGTGGTGGTGATGTAGGGTCTTCACCAGGACCATCCTGCTGGTGGTGGTGATGTAGGGTCTTCACCCGGACCATCCTGCTTGGTGGGGGTGATGTAGGGTCTTCACCAGGACCATCCTGCTGGTGGTGGTGATGTAGGGTCTTCACCAGGACCATCCTGCTGGTGGTGGTGATGTAGGGTCTTCACCAGGACCATCCTGCTGGTGGTGGTGATGTAGGGTCTTCACCAGGACCATCCTGCTGGTGGTGGTGATGTAGGGTCTTCACCAGGACCATCCTGCTGGTGGTGCTGGTGACGTTATGGCACAGTAAACCTTGATGACCCGAGGAGTAGTAATGATCACCTCCCACAGTGAACCACTGTGGTCAGGATGGGCCTAACTATACCCTTGTTATGGCCTGACTGCCCTCCCCTGACGCTGGGGCTACCTACACATCTGTAATGTTGGGGCTAACTACACATCTGTTATGTTGGGGCTAACTACACATCTGTAAGGTTAGTGCTAACTTCACAGCTGTGATGTTGGGCTAACTACACATCTGTTGTGTTGGGGCTAAATACACATCTTTAATGTTGGGGCTAACTATACCACTGTAATGTTGAAGCTAACTACACATCTGTAATGTTGGGGCTTACTACACCATCTGTAATGTTTAAGCTAACTACACATTTGTTAGGTTAGGGCTAACTACACAACTGTAATGTTGAAGCTAACTACACATTTGTTAGGTTAGTGCTAACTATACATCTGTAATGTTGGGGCTAACTACACATCTGTAATGTTGGGGCCAAATACACAACTGTAAGGTTGGGGCCAAATACACAACTGTAAGGTTGGGGCTAACTACACAACTGTAAGGTTGGGGCTAACTACACCCGTGTAAACTCTTCTGGTGTGGTATGTAAAGTAACCCGGGATTCCAATCCTTTACGTCAAGTTTGTCATATATAGAGAGTCCAGAACGTTGACACAGACAACACATCTCCTATGATGTGTTGACCTTGTCTGGTAGCGTCCTAGAGCGGCAAGATATACCACATCCCAGGTAGACCAAGTCCTGTGGACGTACCAAGTCGTGTACAGCCTCGTAGGGAGTTGTAGTACATGTACAGAGTATTTGTACAGCCTAGACAGGGATGTGTACACGTCCCAGCCAGGCTGGTGGCTGGAGTACTCTCTACTCGTGACGTCATGTCAAGCGAAAGCCAATCCAGTCTGGTAAATCCTGCGACTTGGTTTAAGCCAGTTTTGTGAAGACTTTGGTGATACGAAGATCCAAATATTCACTGAAGACAGAGAGTATTCTGATGTCCTGAGAGGTAGGTCTGAGATGGACCACTTGGTTGTAACGGTAAAAGGATCTCAGGGATACACACACACACACACACACACACACACACACACACACACATTCGCCATATCCCGCGTCAATGAGGTAGCGTTGAGAACAGAGAACAAAGCGTTAGAGGGAATAAGGGAATATCCTCACTTGGCCGCCTTCTCTGTTCCCTCCAAAAAATGGGAGAGGAGGATTTCCAGTCCCCGCTCCCTCCCCTTTTAGTCGCCTTCTACCACACGCAGGGAATACGTAGTAAGTATTCTTTCTCCCTATGGATATATATATATATATATATATATATATATATATATATATATATATATATATATATATATATATATATACACACGAACATAGTGCATATGAACGCACACCTTCCCTGAACATTCAAACCTCCAACAGCCAAGATCGAACCCGGGACCCCTGTGCAACTGGCGGGAACGTTACCGCTAGGCTATGATCGCCCTTAATAGGGAAATGACTATTCGAATACTATGTACTCGAATACCCTTCGTCTCACGTTGGTGAGCAACGGGGTCTACACCGGTCATTTCTCATCAGGCTCACACAGCCAGCAGATAGCATTTTACCCAACCTAACTGTACAACGCGGAGGTATATGAACAAAGTGCATATGAACGCGTACCTTCATAGAACATCCTGGATGTTAGAGGTTTGTATGTGACGCGGCCGTAGCATTGTCAGTAAACCAGGCTATATTCTGGTTAATAAACTTGCCTCTGCTGCTGAGTGTAGCGCAATCTTTGAGCTGCAGGAATACCAGGATAAAGAGTCCAGGGGCTGCATAATGATGATAATAACAATGATAATGATAATAATAATAATAATATAGTAATAATTCTATTACTGATTATAATTAAGATAATACAATAGTACTAATGATAATAATAATAATATAGTAATAATTCTATTACTGATTATAATTAAGATAATACAATAGCACTAATGATAATAGTAATAATATAGTACTAATAAAAATCTAATAATAATTTGATCCTCAAAACCGAGACAATATATTGCCTAATTATTCCACTCTGGCAACTTTATACAAAATACTGCCACGTATCACCTGTGTCTAAGTACTCGGGTTTCATTTCTGTATCATTAACTGGGGGAGAACTTATGGCAAATCCTCGCTTGCGTTTGCCAGCTTTCTCTCCATCCGTCTTTCTTTTTTACTTTCTCAGGAGAAATCTTTGTCTTCACTGTGGAAACTCTGCCTTATGAGGCCACCGCCAGCCCGGCAACACTTCCTAGGCTGCAACATCACATCTGCCGTAACTCTCGTGCGTTAACAACTCCCTTCCTCTATCAGTTTAAGTGTAACATTATGTGCATGGTGACCTCTCGCTGAGCTGCTGCATTCCCGCACGGTGACGACCCGACGGCCGGTGTGTGATGTTGTTGTGTACGTTTCCCGCCGTGACAGCTCCACCTCCCCCAGCATATTGTCCTCCTTGGCAACTCTCCTCTACTGCATTATGAGGTCTGCTGTCCGTAAGGCACCTGGCCCAGTGGTGCAAGACCCCGCCACCACACCACTACCACCACCAGAACTGTGCACAAGATAGCTTCTCTCTTCCACCCGCCACCTTCCTCCTCCTCCTCCTCCGGGAGTAACCTCCCTCTATCCACCCAATCTCGACTTTTCAAGTTTAAATAAATGAAATATACTCAGGAAGTGTACATGTTCGTTCCTAATATATATATATATATATATATATATATATATATATATATATATATATATATATATATATATATATATATATATATATGATATATATATATATATATATATATATATATATATATATATATATATATATATATATATATATATATTTTTTTTTTTTTTCATACTATTCGCCATTTCCCGCGATAGCGAGGTAGCGTTAAGAACAGAGGACTGGGCCTTTGAGGGAACATCCTCACCTGGCCCCCTTCTCTGTTCCTTCTTTTGGAAAATTAAAAAAAAGAAACGAGAGGGGAGGATTTCCAGCCCCCCGCTCCCTTCCCTTTTAGTCGCCTTCTACGACACGCAGGGAATACGTATATATATATATATATATATATATATATATATATATATATATATATATATATATATATATATATATATATATATATATATATTCTTTCTTTCTTTTAAACTAATCGCCATTTCCCGCGTTAGCGAGGTAGCGTTAAGAACAGAGGACTGGGCCTTTTTTGGAATATCCTCACCTGGCCCCCTCTGTTCCTTCTTTTGGAAAATTAAAAGAAAAAAAAACGAGAGGGGAGGATTTCCAGCCCCCCGCTCCCTCCCCTTTTAGTCGCCTTCTACGACACGCAGGGAATACGTGGGAAGTATTCTTAATCCCCTATCCCCAGGGATGATATATATATATATATATATATATATATATATATATATATAATATATATATATATATATATATATGATAGAGTTGATAGAGATGCTCTGTGGAAGGTATTAAGAATATATGGTGTGGGAGGCAAGTTGTTAGAAGCAGTGAAAAGTTTTTATCGAGGATGTAAGGCATGTGTACGTGTAGGAAGAGAGGAAAGTGATTGGTTCTCAGTGAATGTAGGTTTGCGGCAGGGGTGTGTGATGTCTCCATGGTTGTTTAATTTGTTTATGGATGGGGTTGTTAGGGAGGTAAATGCAAGAGTTTTGGAAAGAGGGGCAAGTATGAAGTCTGTTGTGGATGAGAGAGCTTGGGAAGTCAGTCAGTTGTTGTTCGCTGATGATACAGCGCTGGTGGCTGATTCACGTGAGAAACTGCAGAAGCTGGTGACTGAGTTTGGTAAAGTGTGTGGAAGAAGAAAGTTAAGAGTAAATGTGAATAAGAGCAAGGTTATTAGGTACAGTAGGGTTGAGGGTCAAGTCAATTGGGAGGTGAGTTTGAATGGAGAAAAACTGGAGGAAGTGAAGTGTTTTAGATATCTGGGAGTGGATCTGGCAGCGGATAGAACCACGGAAGCGGAAGTGGATCATAGGGTGGGGGAGGGGGCGAAAATCCTGGGAGCCTTGAAGAATGTGTGGAAGTCGAGAACATTATCTCGGAAAGCAAAAATGGGTATGTTTGAAGGAATAGTGGTTCCAACAATGTTGTATGGTTGCGGGGCGTGGGCTATGGATAGAGTTGTGCGCAGGAGGGTGGATGTGCTGGAAATGAGATGTTTGTGGACAATGTGTGGTGTGAGGTGGTTTGATCGAGTAAGTAACGTAAGGGTAAGAGAGATGTGTGGAAATAAAAAGAGCGTGGTTGAGAGAGCAGAAGAGGGTGTTTTGAAATGGTTCGGTCACATGGAGAGAATGAGTGAGGAAAGATTGACGAAGAGGATATATGTGTCGGAGGTGGAGGGAACGAGGAGAAGTGGGAGACCAAATTGGAGGTGGAAAGATGGAGTGAAAAAGATTTTGTGTGATCGGGGCCTGAACATGCAGGAGGGTGAAAGGAGGGCAAGGAGTAGAGTGAATTGGATCGATGTGGTATACCGGGGTTGACGTGCTGTCAGCGGATTGAATCAGGGCATGTGAAGCGTCTAGGGTAAACCATGGAAAGTTGTGTGGGGCCTGGATGTGGAAAGGGAGCTGTGGTTTCGGTGCATTATTACATGACAGCTAGAGGCTGAGTGTGAACGAATGCGGCCTTCGTTGTCTTTTCCTAGCGCTACCTCGCACACATGAGGGGGGGAGGGGATTGTTGTTCCATGTGTGGCGAGGTAGCGATGGGAATGAATGAAGGCAGACAGTATGAAGTATGTGCATGTGTATATATGATGTAAATGTCTGTGTGTGTATATGTGTACATTGAGATGTATGGGTATGTATATTTTGCTTGTGTGGACGTGTATGTATATACATGTGTATGTGGGTGGGTTGGGCCATTCTTTCGTCTGTTTCCTTGCGCTACCTCGCTAACGCGGGAGACAGCGACAAAGCAAAATAAAAAGAAATAATAGAAATTAATAAAAATATATATATTGATATTCATACGCGCAAATAAGAGTGCAACCCGAAGATACGAACAATGGAGAACATTGTATAGAAGTAACCCCAGCTGAACTTCACACAGACGTTCTCTCCTCGCCTGACAATTCCCTCTTCCTCCTCCTGTACAGTCAACGCATCGTCTCAGGAATACATCATGGATCAGTACCTCAACCAGGATCCTTTACCTTGGTTCCTAACTCCACCTCCTCGACACACGTCCATACCACCTTATTCTCCCTGCAGTATCAGCCACGACAACTCTTCTTTATCATGACAAGAGGACCTTGCACTTGCAATCTGCACCACTTTGATGTGTCTCAAACATCCTGGCCGTGGCCATCAAACTCCTGGTCCAGTCGTCTGTCATCCTAGCTCATCATTTCTTCCCTCTCTTACTAAACGAATCTAAATTTTTCTTCCACCAATTTAAGCAAGATGAAGGAGTTGCCTCGGTAAAGCAGTCTTCTAAAAGATACATTGCTATCTTCCACTGTCAAGATGTTATGTTTGTAATTTCCCCAATAGTAAAAACGTCTGATGATGAGCTCTGGTTCATAACGAAACTCTCTTCTCCAATCACGAATTCCATCCCCGTCGTTTTAGAAGGTCAGTGACCCCGGCAAGACTTTCAGATTGGCCTGCGTCATCACCAGCCGACCTCACATGACCCCAGCCGCATCCCTGTGTGACCTCATGTACACCAAGTCGAGTTGAGATCTGGAAGGAACTGGTTCCAGGATTCTCTTGTGCCCCCGCGCTCTCACTGCCTCCTGCTTAAGGTTCCTTTTATTAGATAAATCTTTTATCGTGAAGGAAATGTCATAGTTTGTGTGAGTGCATCATTACCTACGGTGAGGGAACTCTGTATACGTATGTGGGAATCTTTTCTTGACATTTTTTGCCATACAACGTGTTGATCTGTTTGGTTTCATGCCTCCCTACATGATATCGTCGCTTCATCTGAACCGTTCTGTGCATCCACCATTCTGTGTATCCACCAATCTGTGCATCTACCAGTCTGTGTATCCGTCAGTCTGTACATCCACTAGTCTGTGTATCCGCCAGTCTGTGTATCCACCAGTATCTGTATCCACCAATCTGTGCATCCACCATTCTGTGTGTCCACCAGTCTGTACATCCACTAGTCTGTGTATCCACCAGTCTGCGAACCCACCAGTCTGTGTATCTACCAGTCTATTCATCCACCAGTCTGTGTATCCACCAGTCTGTCCATCCACCAGTCTGTGTATCCACCAGTCTGTGCACCCAGCAGTCTGTGTATCCACCAGTCTGTGCACCCACCAGTCTGTGTATCCACCAGTCTATGAACCCACCAGTCTGTTTATCCACCAGTCTGTGTATCCACCAGTCTGTCCACCCACCAGTCTGTGTATCCACCAGTCTGTGTATCCACCAGTCTGTGCATCCACCAGTCTGTGTATGCACCAGTCTGTGTATCCACCAGTCTGTGCACCCACCAGTCTGTGTATCCACCAGTCTGTGCATCCACCAGTCTCTGTATCCACCAGTCTATGAACCAAGCAGTCTGTGTATCCACCAGTCTGTGTATCCACCAGTCTATGAACCAAGCAGTCTGTGTATCCACCAGTCTGTGTATCCACCAGTCTATGAACCAAGCAGTCTCTGTATCCACCAGTCTATGAACCAAGCAGTCTGTGTATCCACCAGTCTGTGTATCCACCAGTCTGTGCACCCACCAGTCTGTGTATCCACCAGTCTATGAACCCACCAGTCTGTTTATCCACCAGTCTGTGTATCCACCAGTCTGTCCACCCACCAGTCTGTGTATCCACCAGTCTGTGTATCCACCAGTCTGTGCATCCACCAGTCTGTGTATGCACCAGTCTGTGTATCCACCAGTCTGTGCACCCACCAGTCTGTGTATCCACCAGTCTGTGCATCCACCAGTCTGTGTATCCACCAGTCTATAAACCAAGCAGTCTGTGTATGCCACCAGTCTGTGTATCCACCAGTCTGTGTATCCACCAGTCTGTGCACCCAGCAGTCTGTGTATCCACCAGTCTGTGCACCCAGCAGTCTGTGTATCCACCAGTCTGTGCACCCACCAGTCTGTGTATCCACCAGTCTATGAACCCACCAGTCTGTGAATCCACCAGTCTGTGTATCTACTAGTCTGTGTATCCACCAGTCTATGAACCCACCAGTCTGTGAATCCACCAGTCTGTGTATCCACTAGTCTGTGTATCCATCAGTCTGTGTGTCCACCAGTCTGTGAACCCACCAGTCTGTTACTCTGTGCGTACGTTTCATATCTTTTCATATCTTTTCTAATTAGTTTCTTTATTTCCTTTTATGTCCTTCAGTTCACTGATTCCTATCATTTCCAAAGAACTGATCAACATCGACACTTGACAAATCAATTGAGCAACATGAAACTTGTGTTACCGTCAATATTTTCCACTTCTCTTTCAATACAAGTAACTCCGTCACTATTCTCCCTCTTCTTCATTAGCTCAGCTGTCACTTCATCTCGTCTACGTTGCTGAACGTCCTCTAGCAGAAGTCCCCTCACTGGAATGGCCATCTTAGAACAGTGCTTGAATATGAGTTTGATAACTGTTGTCAATATGTCTGACCCCTCTTCTCCGTGTTCTCTAACGACTTGTTGATCGCTGCTGGTATATAGGTGAGCTGCTCTACAACCGTCATTGTGGTGTTCAGGTAAGAGGCTGGGCACCGTGTCAACTCCCAAGTCCCTCTCATACGGGGATCACTTGACTTTGTCATGTGCAAGATGCGTGTGACACCCTGGCCTCGCCTCAGCAGTGTGGTGTTTCACCACTCATGAATCTGCCTTTGCCCAGGTTGAACTTCGTCCAACACGAGGCTGATCAAAGCTGCAGCCTGTGTAAGCCTCTTTCTCGGTTATTACAACCCTGGACAACCTTCACTTCTCTCATGGTTTTAGAATCATCGGCAAACATATTCCGGCATGATTCATATCCTTCTGGCGAGACATGCACGCAGATCAGGCTCCACAGCAGCTGTAAGGCCGACCCCTGTAGAACGCCATTGTTTACATTAATCCAACCTGGAAAGCCACCACTGACGCGCCTCCTTTGTCCCCATCAACTCTGGCAACATTACTCCGCCCAAACTCCTGCTGTTACACCATATTGAAAAGCCATTTTTTTTTTCACTTTGCTCGGGGGAAGGATGGGGTTAGGGAGGACCAGTGTCAGCTGCTTCTGACGGTGTCAGCGACGCGCCAACCCGTCCTGTTGGTCTATGATCATTATTATGGAAGTATCGAAGCATCGTCAGGGATGACCTCTTCCCCTGAACCCACATTGCCTGTAGCTCAGTTTCTCTTGGTAAGTACGCAACGACTTGCATAGTGCTCTGTCTGTTTTGCGATATCTTAACAGACGTTGTTCGTTAGTGGCACCGGTCTGCACCTCCCTGCCTCTCTCTTCCACCGAACGTGAAGATAAAACAAGTCACTATGTCTGCTGTCTTCCTCTCTCTCGTGGCACTCTCATCTTCCAATGTGTTTCTATAAATCCTGACGGAACGTCAAGTGTTCGTGTCTCCTGCTCGTGTACACAAGGACCACATCCAGGAACCTTAGATGAGTCTACATCTTCCCCACGTGAATCTAGACCTGGTCAGAGAACCTTACTGTTGACCACATTAGCTTCCCCATGCCATCTCATTACTCCCCGCGGGGTATGATGTGTCCTCCACTGTGTAACACAGCACTCACCTCCTCCCATCTTGTGTTGTAACAACCCTCGCCTCTGAGTCGGTGGGGCTGACCCTCACCTGAACACAATAACTCTGGAAAAAGTTATGAAAACATTTTTTTTGCATCGTATTTGTTTTGGTTGTATTTTCCCCTCGGAATTCCTGTGTTTCCCTTTCTTATGGTTTATTCTTTCCTTTCTCTCGCATGCCTTCCAAAGACTGGCTGGCTGACACTAGTGCTGTCACACTCCCCACACTTCCGTGTGTGTGTGTGTGTGTGTCTGTCTGTATTGTTTATGAGTAAGAACAGACATAAACATGTAAAAATAAGAGCATTACTGTTTGCTTTCTTTTTAAAGTAATTGTTTATAGTGAAGATATGAAGGTCTTCCTTTTCCAAGGATATACAACAGTCATGGTCGACCTTACGATGACAGTCATGGTCGACCCTACGATGACAGTTATGGTCGACCCTACGATGACCGTCATGGTCGACCTTACGATGACAGTCATGGTCGACCTTACAATGACAGTCATGGTCGACCTTACGATGACAGTCATGGTCGACCCTACGATGACAGTCATGGTCGACCCTACGATGACAGTCATGGTCGACCTTACGATGACAGTCATGGTCGACCTTACAATGACAGTCATGGTCGACCTTACGATGACAGTCATGGTCGACCTTACGATGACAGTCATGGTCGACCTTACGATGACAGTCATGGTCGACCTTACGATGACAGTCATGGTCGACCCTACGATGACAGTCATGGTCGACCCTACGATGACAGTCATGGTCGACCTTACGATGACAGTCATGGTCGACCTTACGATGACGGTCATGGTCGACCTTACGATGACAGTCATGGTCGACCTTACGATGACAGTCATGGTCGACCTTACAATGACAGTCATGGTCGACCTTACGATGACAGTCATGGTCGACCCTACGATGACAGTCATGGTCGACCCTACGATGACAGTCATGGTCGACCCTACGATGACAGTCATGGTCGACCTTACGATGACAGTCATGGTCGACCTTACGATGACAGTCATGGTCGACCCTACGATGACAGTCATGGTCGACCCTACGATGACAGTCATGGTCGACCTTACGATGACAGTCATGGTCGACCTTACAATGACAGTCATGGTCGACCCTACGATGACAGTCATGGTCGACCCCACGATGACAGTCATGGTCGACCCTACGATGACAGTCATGGTCGGACTTATGATGACAGTCATGGTCGACCTTACGATGACAGTCATGGTCGACCTTACAATGACAGTCATGGTCGACCCTACGATGACAGTCATGGTCGACCCCACGATGACAGTCATGGTCGACCCTACGATGACAGTCATGGTCGGACTTATGATGACAGTCATGGTCGACCTTACGATGACAGTCATGGTCGACCCTACGATGACAGTCATGGTCGACCTTACGATGACAGTCATGGTCGACCTTACAATGACAGTCATGGTCGGACTTATGATGACAGTCATGGTCGACCCCACGATGACAGTCATGGTCGACCCTACGATGACAGTCATGGTCGGACTTATGATGACAGTCATGGTCGACCTTACGATGACAGTCATGGTCGACCCTACGATGACAGACATGGTCGACCTTACGATGACAGTCATGGTCGGACTTACGATTGACAGTCATGGTCGACCTTACGATGACAGTCATGGTCGGACTTACGATGACAGTCATGGTCGACCTTACGATGACAGTCATGGTCGACCCTACGATGACAGTCATGGTCGACCTTACGATGACAGTCGACCTTACGATGACAGTCATGGTCGACCTTACGATGACAGCCATGGTCGACCTTACGATGACAGTCATGGTCGACCTTACTGTCACAACTGGAGGAGCCTTACGACAGGTGGTACGTAGCGGCGGACAGCTGGTGATAGCCATAGCTCTTCCCCAGTCAGCTGGTGTTCCCAGGTACAGGTGGTGTGGCTAGATGGTGTGGCTGCTTGATTCTGTGGCCACAACCCCAGCCACCTGTACCCTATACCCAGTCACCCATCCCTCCCCTCATTTTACCCCCCCCCCCCACTCTCTCTCTCTCTCTCTCTCTCTCTCTCTCTCTCTCTGCTGCACATATCTGAGGGAAGATGTGTGTGTGTGTGTGTGTGTGTGTTGGGGAGACAGCCAGGAAATGCCTGTGACGATATGGTGGAGCGAGATATGGTTGGGGCATGTGTAGGCCTGCGGGAGATGGTTAGGGAATGCGTGAGGCCTGCGGGAGACGGCTGGGGCATGTGTGAGGCCTGCGGGAGATGGTTAGGGAATGCGTGAGGCCTGCGGGAGACGGCTGGGGAATGCGTGAGGCCTGCGGGAGACGGCTGGGGAATGCGTGAGGCCTGCGGGAGACGGCTGGGGCATGCGTGAGGCCTGCGGGAGACGGCTGGGGAATGCGTGAGGCCTGCGGGAGACGGCTGGGGCATGCGTGAGGCCTGCGGGAGACGGCTGGGATATGCGTGAGGCCTGCGGGAGACGGCTGGGGGATGCGTGAGGCCTGCGGGAGACGGCTGGGGCATGCGTGAGGCCTGCGGGAGACGGCTGGGGAATGCGTGAGGCCTGCGGGAGACGGCTGGGTCATGCGTGAGGCCTGCGGGAGACGGCTGGGGAATGCGTAAGGCCTGCGGGAGTGTGGGGAGCGGCCCGCACGTCTGTGCGGTAAATCCTGGGCTTAAAAAGAGTGATGGCGCGGGGACTCATATGCTCAGATGCTTCTCTTTTCCTGAGACGAACGGAACTCTCCTCACACAAGGCTGTTCTTCTACATTAAACATTTGATAAATGAAATTCATCTTAGCCCCATTTTGCTTTGATAATGAGAGTGTTAACTTCTCGAACATGTTGTTGCTAACGATTCAGGCTACATCGTAAATTCCGGGAGAAAAAATGTCAACATAATAAAACTGTCATTCAGTTCCTTACGACTTATGGTCAGTAAAACTGGTACATTATAGATAACCATACAAAAGTTTCATTCTAAGTTTCCCCCCAAATAATTGTTGTCAAAAAACATTGCTAATTGTTTCTTGCTCGAGAGAACGTTTTTCCTATGCGTCAGCTGGTGGTCCACCAGGCTCAGGAGGATGAAATTCCCTGGCGTCACAAGGGTTCCCTATCGTACTAGGTGTTACCTAATGTTACAGGAGGTGTTCCTGACGTTACAAGAGGTGTTCTCTGACGTTATATGTTCCCTGGCGTCAACAGATGTCCCCTGGCGTCAGCAGAAGGTTGTCCCTGGCGTCAGCAGGCGTCTCCTGGTGTCAGTAGGTGTTCCCTGACGTCAGCGAGAGGTGTTCCCGGTCAGTTGTACGTGTTCCTTGGCGTCATTAGGAGGTGTTCCCAGGTGTTACAGGTGTTCCCTGGTGTCAGCAAGTGTACCTTAGCATAAGCAGCTGTTCCCTGGTGTTAGCAAGTGTTCCATTGCTTCACCATGTGTTCCCTGGTGTCAGCAGGTGTATTCTAGCATCATCAGGTGTTTCTGACGTCAACAAGTGTACCCTAACGTCAGCAGGTATACCTTAGCATCAGTGTAGGCTTCCCTGCTGATGGCAAATGCATTGTGTCAGCAGATGTGCCATAGCGTCAGCTGGTGTGCTGTACGATCAGCAGGTGTTCCCTGGTGTCAGCAGGAGTATAACAACGTCACCAGGTGTTCTCTGGTGTCAGTAGGTGTACTCTACCATCAGCAGATGTATCCTAGCGTCAGTAGGCATTCTCTAGCTTCAGCAAGTGTGCCTTAGCGTCAGTAGGTGTTCCTTGGTGTCAGCAGGT